>NC_072732.1:161381861-161606829 GCF_026930045.1 Uloborus diversus | reverse complement strand
GACTTTTGCCCCCCCCCCCCCCAGGTAAATTGTGATTACACTAACATGATGCGTCATACCATAAATAGTTTTAAGTATATAGTCAAGTGGTGTGTAGTTAGTGGGAACATGAAGGCTGCCATCACACTAAATGGTTGGTTTTTTACTGTGAAAAAAATAAATTGATTTCAACCGACCTTTTCTTTCTTTTTTTGAGTTTTTTTCCAAACCCTTCTTTTCCAATATAGTGACAGATCTTCTTAAGAAGATATAACTTAAAACTGCCACCCTTAGCCATCTTCCTTGAATTTTTTGTATCAAATTCCAACAAAAACACACAAAAATTGTTTTTTTATTATTTTTTTTTGGCATCCCTAGAAGTTGGGGCCCCCTGGGTTCTTGCCCCAGCTTTCTCTCCCTCCAAATCCTGCAGTTTTTTTCAACTACAGCATTGCGTATAGCTGAAGGAAATGTACAATGTGTGTGTTAGATTGAGAGAAGGCATGAGAGACATGAATTGCATATGTAAGAGATTGTTTTATTATTCATGGTCCTTGATATTTAAGTACAGTAAAAAACTAATTATCCTTGATGTTCGGAAACTACCTCCATTCCAGATATCTGAATTTCCCTGTTTTCTGGATCATTTAAGTCTCCTTTTGCCGATTGTTTATAAGACCCAAATTACTATAATAAATAGTAATGCATCTTAAAATATGAAGAAAACTTTTCAGAAATGCTCATAAACTAGAAAGTAGTTTAAAATTTTAATTGAAAGAAGCATTTAAAATCCTAAACATTGTACACATTCACAACACCATAGAAAAAGGGAAAAAAAAAATCACTATAGCACTTGACAATGGTTTAAAATATTAGAAAATGAAGGGCAAGAAACGTGTTTTATAAACGTTAATGTTCAATTTTTTTTTAAACTAAGTGTATAAAAAAAGTTTCTCTTATGAACTCGTTTTTTTTTAGTTTTTTTTGGAGAGATTTCGCTTTTGTAATTACATTAGGTTTTAGTAGGTTGCATTGAATTAACATCAATAGAAATTTACTTTTTAAGTTGTTGCTCCATAGAAATTCCATTAACAATTTCTAGGCTCTGCTGTGTTGACGAACAAAATTCGAGAATCTGGTATTCAGCATTTCTTGCATGATCACATTTACATTCTAAAAGGTTTTAATTGTCGCCATTTACAACAAAATAGCATTAGAATGCTTCAATACTTTTTCTTTAGTTTTAAATTGGAATAAAGTAGGAAAAAAGTCAGAATTTTGATTTTCTTTATTCAGGAAAATATTTTCGGAAATTTGACTCGCAATGACTCCTCAGCTTTGAAGTTTGTTTTTTGCACTTATATGTGAGAAATACTACATTTGTGACAAAATCTTTAAGATTTTTTGAAAAAATGCTCCAAATTTAAAAAAATTGCTAAAAATGGGTTAAAAAAAAGGTGTGAAAATCAAGCAATAAAATTACTAGTTTTCTGGTTTCCCGGTATTCTGGATCCCGAATAAAAGTTCTGTGTTGTATCTTCTGGACTTTAAATAATTTAATTTTAATACTAAGACCATTCCACGTAAAACAGTCATTTTGTTCCGCACACCACGTCTCATATATTTTATTAAAAATAATACTTTAAAATATTAATGACAAAATTTTTTTCGCACTTAACAAATTACAAACTTGCATATGATTTTGTAAGCAAAAAATTTCATCATTACCGTTTAAAATAATTACTTTTTAATGAAATATATATATATTTTAAATTACGCCCCGCCATCGTTCTTTCAAACATAAGGCCTCTTGCTGTCCAGTATAACAATGAGGTGGCTTCAAGTCATCACAATTATGAATATCATGAAAAGAGGAACAACTATAAAGATGCTCCCCTGTCATTGGAGAAGTCTCCTCACAGAGCACACAGTGAGGTGAATCTGCCAGGTCGATTTTTAATGAAATATATGAATCGTCACGTGTGGGGACAGAGGGTTGACTTCTTCGTGGAATGGCTCATAACTGTCCTGTGTTTCATTAGGATGTCTCTTATGAGCCCTAAAAAATTTTTTTTTCATATTTGTACAGGTCTCTCTCCCCCCCCCCCCCGTTTATTTGGTTACATTTACCATAAAAACAATTATGTAAAGTCTTAAAACAATATGTTTTAATATTTAGGGGTAGCTCAAGCACCTCAAAGTTTTGAAACCGTTATTACAGAAAGTAGGATTACATGTGACACAACACACTCAAAACCAATGAACTTGTTTATTGCACTAATTTTATACATTGACTTTAGCTTTTCTTATCAAGTTTAAATTGTATTGCCTTTGCAAAAACTAAAGGTTCTTTACTAAGTGTCATTTTTCTGGTCTCAGTGTACTTTTTCTTATAAATTTTCAACAACTGGCAATAGAAATTGTAATTGTATTTCATCATGGGTAAGGAACCCACTGTATTCATTAATAAGAGCAATTGTACATTCAGCATGGTCGTTTACAACTTTCAGGGATTTAACTATCTCTTTTGCCTGTTTGTAATCATTTCTTTATTCCCATACGCCTAGATCACATTCAAGAAATCCAGCTGGGAGATCTAACAACTGAAAAAAAGTCACTGACCTGGTTGTAACAAAATCTTGCAAGTTCTTATTCTTAATTGAATGGAAGCTGCTTAGGAAAATTTCTATCTCTATCCGCTGGAACTTTATTCTGCATATTACGCACCATTTGTCTTTTGATCGATATGCTTACAGAGTTATCAAATAACACAAAACAAACAAGTCCTTCTGATAAGTACCACAAGTGATTCAAAAATTAATGTAATGCTGCTTCTGAAATGGCTGAATATATTGCTGAGTATTCACGAAGAGATTTCACCACCAAAACAAGTCATTGTATGGAACACTGGAAGCATGTGGTGCAGAAATTCAAGCTTTCAAGTTAATACAAACTATAAAAATGCACATATGATGTATTAATCCTATTTCTTCTTTTGAAGTCAGTTTAAGTTGGGCATTGAAAATCCAGATCTTGAGACAATATATAACTTATAACATCCACCGGGCATGATGAATTACTTCCGGTGACATCAGGGCCTGACTACTGAATAGGTCAACTATGCCGTGGCCTACGGCCCGCGATATGCAGGGGCTCCCAAATGGTTGAAATTAACTTTAGTCTATGGTTAAAATTATTTCACCCAATGGCTGAAGTTATAAAGTTTGAATGCTACAAGGGGACCTGAAAAAAGTATTTGGCCTAGGGCTCCTCGATATTTTAATCGGGCCCTGGGTGATTTAAATCTAACTCTCCTTTCTAGAACCCCACAAAAGAAAGAAGATTACAAGTTCTAAAAATTCTTTATAATCTCCTCTTAGCTTTGGTTCTCTTTGTGCTTGGCATTTGCTTGCATAGTCGATTGTTTCTGTCTTTATATCTTCAACTAGATTAGCGTACAATGTCAAATGAAATTCCTGGTTCATTTTGTTGTCTGTTCACTATAGCCCCCAATGTTCTTAGAATTGTTAGAACAGCTCAACTTCTGGAGAAGACGTTCCCATACACACTTTAAAGACCAAACTAATTATCAGCTCAATTATTGGGTGCCTGCAAGAAAATGACAGAAGATTTTTACTAAGCTTCTTCTCTAAAAGGATACAAGTCCCAGAATTCAGGCCTGTGTTTGAGCTAGTTGTGTCGAAGCACATTGCACGAACATTGTCCTCAATACCCCAGTCTTAAATGGCTTCGAAGTCGCTTCGAGTCGGTGCAGCTCAAGCTTCTCCATTGCCAGATGGAATTTTTTGGTACTGCTAATAGTTGAGAAGTTCCTTTCCCAGATACTAACACTGCTAAATGATCAGCTTTCTCTAATACCAGTAAGATCATTGATTAATTTTCCATCCCAATGAATGACAAAAGGTACATTACCTTGACATTTGGTCTTAATTTTTTCATATTTTTTTAGCTTTCTCGTTCATTCTTTGTCGACAAATCAAGTCCTTGTTCAAAGAAAATTATGAGAAACAAAAGTAATAATAAATGTATAGAAAAGTTATTTAAAATTTTTGTCCTAACATTGCAAGTATGCATCATGTGCCTTCCTAACTTCTCCCTCGTTGAGCTACCTCTAAATGTTGTCCGATCATGCCTAAAATTTTGTCTGATTGTTTTTTTTTGCATAAAAAAAGGAACCCAATTAGGGGTCGAGAGGATGATATTTTCATATTTCAAAAATAAGAGACACCCTAGTGTTCATTTAAGCAAATGTGAATCGATTATTTCAGAACGGGCATAAGTCCTATGGGAATCCATTGAACTTAAGCCTTTTCTAAAATAATCGATTCATTTATGATCAGTGGCGGATACAATGGGGGGTCATGACCTTCTAAAATCGTTGACAATAGTATCCGTCCACATTGTTCAAACACTTTATGAATAAAATTTACACATGAGTTCAGTAGTATTTTCAATCCTTTTTTTTTGCTTTTGAAATATTTGAAATACAGTCGTCCCTCGCCTACTTCGCGCTTCAACTTTCGCGGCTTCACTACGTCACGGTTTTTTCTAGTTTTTTTTTTTCAAATATAGTAGTTAGCCTTTTTTATGCGCTCGTGTAACTTTTTTTCTACAAAAGGAATAACCAAGTATATGTCTTTTAAGTAAGGTAAGCTTTTAAGTAAGGTCTGAGGGGCTAGTTGTACTAGTTGAGGGGTCTGGAGGTATAAAATCGCCAAAGAAAGTGTAGGGAATCACTATCTCATAACCGTCAAGCACTAACTGGAAAGTATAAATCACTGTATTATTACTAGGGGATAAATACATCTGGAAATGGTATTCAATAATGTATTGGCTTTTTAAGTTGTACACGTAAATGTAGAGGGGAAGAACGTGGACTCCTACGGTCACTAACGGGCAATTGATTCATCATCAAACATGAACTAGGTTTTTATATAGACTAGTAGTAGTGTGTAAGAACTGCGTGTGTGTGTGTAGTTTATTTCCCAATAATTAACAATGTGATATCTATTATGTCTAACATATCTAATTTTCATATTTCATGCAATATATTAAGTAATACATATGTAATGGTGGCTAAGGGTGCTATTTTATGTCTAGGGAGCTCTAACTATGATAAAAAACCTATTTAAATTGCTGTAAGTTTTATGCGCTCTAATTAGAAAAATATATGCAGAATCCTACTTCGCGGAAATTCAGTTATCGCAGTAAAGTCTGGAACGAATTAACCGCAATAAACGAGGGTTGACTGTACTCTACTTTTTTTAATTGCAAATGAAAATAATTTGTAAGGTTTATGCCTTATTCCTGGCTGATTTGGTGCTTTTAATCAACACCCAAGCAGTTTCAGAAATTTTCCATACCGTGTTTATGAAGAGAGAGGGAAGGGGGGTTGTCGTCATACTTCGGTATGACCCCCCCTAAAATGGTAGTGTGTATCCACCCCTGGTGTAATGATTAGTGTCTTGTGGTATATGTTCTAAATTTTAGGCATATGACAATAAGTACTGAAATCTTGTGAGTGGTGTGACTTTCCGAACATTTGTTTTCATTTGCTGTAATGGGTAGTTTTCCATTATAGGGCAATTCTGAGTTGTCGGATTAAAAAAATGAACAATAATTTCTCATTTTTAATTCCACTTACCAAATGTAAACTGATCCAAAGTGATTAAATTGATTATAAGGTACTTACTACATCAGGGCTGTCCAACTGCAAAGAGCCCATGGGCCAGAATTTCGGTCACTGATCACCTGGCGGGCAGCAGTTTGAAAAAGTTGAACAATAACCTCTTACCTTTTATAGAATAACAATTAATAGTTGAATTATCTTTACTAATAATAAAGCAGTAAGTCTCTCTGTCCGGAGGATGTCTGTAGGATGTCTGTAGGATGTCCGTAGGATGTCTGTGACGCGCATAGCGCCTAAACCGTTCGGCCGATTTTCATGAAATTTGGCACAAAGTTAGTATGTAGCATGGGGGTGTGCACCTCGAAGCGATTTTTCGAAAATTCGATGTGGTTCTTTTTTTATTCCAATTTTAAGAAAAAAAAGTATCATAAATTACGAAATTATCGTAACGTGGAACCGTAACATGGGCACAAGCCAATTGGCGAGATACGAAATTATCATAACGTGGAACCGTAATGTCGGTACAAGCCAACTGGCGAGAAAATTCACTATACATTATTTGTAAATATACAGGCGAACCAAAAGACCTTTTGATTTTTCTATTGCGGGGCGAAGCCGTGCGGGTACCACTAGTGTAATATAAAAAAGCGTGGGGGGCTTCTTATCAGTTGTCTTGAAATTCTTCCATTTGTTGTCCATGCAAAAATATACATAGACAGACAAGCACCCCACGCTTTTTTGTATTACATTAAAATTAAGTGATTGGTCAACTACTATCATCCAAAGATTAGTTTTCACTTTTTAGTTCATTTTTGCTACGAAAGCGTGTTTTTTTTTAGTTTTTTAAACTATTATTTTATTATTTTTCAGAAACTCAATAATCCTTTTGAACACACTATGGAGGACTGGATTCGTTAAAGCACAATCTAAAATACCGTGGTTGATTTTTAATGAATTTTTAAAAAATCCACGCGCAAAAGTGCGCGCTTCTGAAACGTCACGAGCCTACGTCACAGGGCGCCGAATGGGCAGCGTTCCGCCGAAGATCCCTTGTTAATTATAAAACAATGAAACAGAAGAATTATAAAACAATTCGCTTACATTTTAATGGGAAAACTGAGACCGATCCGCCTTCTTGACAAAGGCAGGAATGTCAACATCGATTGCAGGCCGCACAATAAGTGTTGGCGGGCCGTATGCGGCCCGCGGGCCCCCAGTTGGACAGTCCTGTACTACATCATACTGAAGAAAACATTGTTAGTTTTTTTAAAATAGATCCCTAAAGTAGAAATTAAAAAAAAAATTAAAGAGTTCGTGACGGACGTAAACACACAAATAGTAAAATTGATTAAAAATAATTGAAAATCTGAATTGGCTTTCATTTTAATTTTAAAAATACCTTAATTAAAAAGTATACTTATGACTAAAGTATCATTCCAAGCCAACTGAAACCACAGCATGGTTTTTTGAATGTAAAGCAATATACTTGTATTTAATATTATTTTAAAAGAAATTTATTGAAGTTTCTGGATTAAAGGTCTGTTTTTGACAGACATTTGAGGCAGTGAGAAGCAAAGGGATGTAAGTGGCAAAATTAAAAATTTAGAGATAACCAGTACAAATGTAACCGGGATCCTCTTCTGTCTTGGGGAAAGAGATAGTAATAGTAACCCTGGTAGATGCTGCTGCGTATCATGATATTTAAAAAAAAGAATCAATGAAAGCCTACCAAGGATGTTATCTTTCAACGTGTTTTACTCCAAAACTTAAAAATGTCCACTTACATCCCTTTGCTTCTCACTGCCTCATATATATTTTTAAAATTTAAGATGACTCAGAGACATTTTGATTTTTCACTTTGAAATTGTTGTCTTTTTAAAACAACAATAACTGTTTAAAATACAGTGATTTTTCATATAGTTTTAGTTTATAACGTTAAGGGTATTTTTTTTAGTATATGTGTGCAGTGATTTTTTTCATTCTTTCATTCAACAATAGGGGGACCCGGGGTAAAATGGGTATAGTTGCATTTTTCTTGATTTTATTCTGCTGGACAACATTTTTTGAAAAAAAAAAAAAAAAAATGTTGAAAATGTTTACATATCAGGCAACATTTTGACTTGAGGAAAAAAAAATCTAGCAACTCATTTACCAGGCTTAGCAACAAGCACATAGCAATTGTTTGTAGTGAGTGATAAACTTCTTTCTAGAAAAATTTACAGGGAGAGTTTCAGAAGTTTCTTATTTGGATTTGATAGAAAAAAAAATTTTCTAACAGAAAAACTCAAAAAATAATTAAATTTTAATACTTACAAAAATTTTATAGTACTTTGAGTTGTACAGGGTAAAATGGGTATAGCCAACATTTTTGAGTTAAAGACATTGAATGCGTGAAGATTAAAAAACTTAATTATCTTTCCAAGACAACTGTTAGATATTATTCATCTTTTAAACTAAAAGTATGTTTTAAAAAAAAGAATTATAAATAATTGCTCTATATTTATTTGTGTTATTTTAATTACATAACTTACACCAATTAGTACTTAAAGGTATTATATTTTTCGATTATTATCGATATAGTTCATGATTACTGTAGGTTAGTAATTTACTATAAGTTTATTATGTATATGGTTCATTGCTACACATTATGAAACATAGTAAGAATTGATAGCTAATATGCTGTCTTTTTAATTCCCTTTTAAAACCACCAACCCTCCATGCCCAGAACATAATCTAAGTACAACCTCACACGCAATCACAACAGAATCCTTATGTCTCATAGCAAAGTTGTACTGAATAACTAAATCCTCCTGCTATACCTCTTTGTTCACAGCCATTTTTTACACTGATAAGGAAATGAAAAATTTACAAGAAAAAAAAAAGTAAGAGTCCAAAGAAAGGTGGGAGAAGTTTTAATTACAGTGCAGGTGGCTGCAAGATTGTACATGAACAGGCAAGAGACAAACAAAAGCAGAAAAAATAAATAAATACACATAAAATAAATAAATTAAAAAAAAAGACATTAACAAAAATTGATAAAATAACTAATGAAGTAGAAGTGAAAACTAATGGTTCTCCTAGTTGTTAATTCCAGCAATTGGCAACAGAGCCGTTGTTAAATTTGTGGAATTCATAGGTTTAATCATTGAAATCTCAGCTGAAGGTGAATATACTAAGGATTTTGCTACAAATCATCTGTCAAATTATTCTATGTGCTCTCCAAGAAAGATAACATTGATGTTGTGCAGGCATCACAAAGTTGTAAAAATACTACCCCAAACCGCATGTCTTTGCCAATGAACCTTTTGTTCATAAATTTGGGTCTGTAAACATTTTTTGTGGTTGTTTTGGATTAAAGTTTTTTCCTCCAATGCAATTATACAACTTTAAACAGCATATACCCATTGTACCCTGGTGTCTACCCATTTTACCCCGAGCATGGGGTAAAATGAGCATACACAGGGGTAAAATAGGTTTTCCCTTTTACACTAAATTTAAAGTAAAAAGTTGACACAAACTATATCCAAATTAGACCTAAGACACACAATGTATAGAATATTGAACAAAAACACAATTATATTTCATAAATATTTCTGCTATGGGGCACTGAAATTAAAAATGCTGTTTTTTATATCCATTATACCCCGGGCGACCCTATTTATTTTTTAAAATTAAAAAGCTTTCTCTCCCTGGTTCTTGTCTTTTCTTTGTTTAAATGTGTTGTGCTGTATGTCTTTCTTACAATCCCATATGGCATGTGTGTACTGTGGAATTCGGACTTCACACCAAATTAGGGAGAAAAGTGAAATAGTGCACCCCACACAAATTACTGGCCTAGCTAACATAAGCTTATATCGCTTTAATTCAAACATTTCATTTTTGTTGCATTCTTTCTGAATTTTCTGTGAGATTTTGGTAAGTTGCAGAAAATATGTTAAAAGAGTTTTCTGAAAGGTTTGTTTCCCCTTAATACTGTGTTTGTAATCATCATGAGGTGAAATGAAAAAATATTAAATATTTTTCTTGTTTTATCACTAATGTATTTTATGCAATTAATCTTTTACAATGTCTGACATGTATTTTTCTTTTGTAGGAAATGGCTTCAAAGGACAAAATGGGCGGCTTTCTGGTAATGTTTGTACATTAGTTATTTTATTAATTCTTTTTAGTTTTTCTACATAGTTATAGAAATCATTGCATACCAATTTTGGGGTTACCATTTTGTTGGTTTTTTGGAAATGTTAATTAATAAACCATATGTAATTATTCACATTTCCAAAAGGTATATTTGCACTAGCATGCTAAGCTGCTTGCCAGTTCTATTCATTAAAGCCTATAACATAGTTTGTATTCTTTTTAAAAACATGAAAACTGCTTGAAAAAAAAATTTCATTTTTAAGTGTTTGGAAAGTCTCGAAAAACGTCACAATATGTCTTTAGTCCTTGAATTTTATGATATTTATAAACGGTATAGTAAAAATAAAAAGCCTAAAAAGTTTTTGTTGTCAGTTTTGCGGAGTTTTCTCCAATCTTATTTCTAACTATTGGATCAATGTACTATTTCTGTACTTTTTCAATCTTATTTCTATGCTATGAAGATCTGATTATTTTTGAGGAGCTTTCTTTCTTTTTTTTTTTTTGAAAAACAGGCATCAAATTTAGTACACTGAATGGACTTATTTTAGACTTGAACTTAACTAAACTTTCATAACTCATTTAATAAAAATCTTTGGAGTCTTGCCAGTATTGAGCTTGTGCTTCAGCAAAAATTGTGTATAGTGTGTGGAATCTCAACCCTTTTGCATCTTGTTAAGTTTTCAATTATTTTAGAAGTTTTTATTAATTTAGTTTATTACTAAATAATTGACCATAGCAATTAGCATCGTTATTGCCAACTCTGCTGCTTCAAATACTGGCACTCTTGAGCCGCATGTGACTGAAACCAACGTATTCAATGCCAAACTTACATGTACATAAAAAATCATGGCTTGTATAATGCAAATAAGCCAACAAGCAGTGTAAAAATATCTCGCACCTACTTTCGGTCACAGTGAAACTTTGAAATGAATTTTGAAATTTCTTCTTAATTTTTCAAAATCACTTATTATACTACATTAGTCTTTTAATTTTTAAATTGTGCTTATTTATTGTTTTACGTCAGTGATAGTCAATCTGATCTTTACTGACCATACTATTACAGATTGATTTTGAAGCTTTGACAGTGTAGTGTTAAAGGTTTTGTTTAATGCTGAAACTTTTATTTAAAATGGAGCCAAATTAACCCTTGTTATTTTATTATTGTCAACAAGTTTAAACTTTCAAATAATCCTAACTAGTCCTTGAAAAAATCCATTTTACCCTTGAAAGGTCCTTGAATACTCCTTGTAAAAAGATTTTCAACTTGGCTTATGAACCATATATAAATCTCCTACAGCATTTCATTTTTGATTACTGTGGATATAAATACATTAGAAGCTATCCCTGTTACATTTTGAGTTTTTACCAGCAGGGCCATAACCAGAAAATAATTTCGGGGAGGTTTTAAAAACTTTCATGCAGAACTTTGCGCTATTTGTGCTAATGTTCAAGTCGTCGGGTTATCTATTATGAAAGCATTTTATACAATTAATATTAGTGTTCACTCTAGGAAAAAAAAGGGCAGGGTGCTGGCCTTTGAAAGGGGCACTTTTTTAAAAAAGGGCACTATTTCAACGCAGTGTCCTGCACCCAAGACCAATGTTGCATCACTCAAAAAGTACTGAGCGCCCCCCCCCCATCCCCCCCAAAAAATTAAGAGGAGGAATAACACTTAAAACACCTTGCAAAAATTCAAACAGTCTAGTCTGCACCATGATCCCCCCCCCCCCCACCCTTGATCGCCGTCACCATTGATTTTAGTATTAAATATGGTTTCATCCAGAAATTGCACTTGTCTTCAGAACAGGGTTAGCTCACCCCCCCCCCCACACACACACACAAATGCCAACTAAGCTAAGCACATTTTCCACACTCCATAGGAACATTTAGCTAATGCTGAAACTTGGCTTTGGGTGTTTTTCAACACTTTTCAGGCCATAATTTTAACTGCCTATAAGAGTAAAAAAAATTCTAGGCATTTCAAAACCCTTTGAATTTCAGTTTAAGAACAGTATTTAATTACTGCTCTCCCCTTCCTACAAAAGAAACTGCCTAGTAATGTGCATTGTGCCATTAAGTATTTTAGTAGAATCACTCATCAAAATCGTGATGAGTTTAAATTCTCCTTTTATAAATATATTACATTTCAAATAGAATAAATAACTTAAAATACTGTGTGCAGTGCTTCAAAAATGTAGTGGTAGCAAGTTGCAAGAACACCCTGTCAATGCAATATGTTTCCATTTCAAACGGTTTTTTTTAGGTGGGGAGGGCGCTGTGGTTGGGGGTTGAAAACCCAAGATATTAAAGAAATACCCTTGCATTTTAGCCCAGTGAACTTTGTACTATGTTCTTCTTAGGAAACAATCAGAAAGTTAACTTTCCAGAAACAGATGTGAAAAGATTGCTACACAATCACTACCAATGCGCTAAAATTAGCTAAGCCTAATTTCCACGTGCAAACGAAAAACGGGCACAAAGGGCTGAAATGTTAGGAAAATGTCCTATTCCCTCTCTCATTGTTGATTCTCAGAAGATCAAGGATGGGAAGTTATGAAACAAAGATCTCTCCCTTCCCAGAGGACCATACTCCTTCCCACAACCTTTCAAAAACCCACCCTCAGTAGAAGGAAGAACATGCCTTTGTTTCCTACTGATAAGGCTGTTTGAATTCTGAGAATCTCATCCCCTCTTTGCTTAGTATTTGCTTCTTTTGTTTATGGGGCCGTTTTCAGGATGAAATTCTGGGAACAAGAATAAGGCATGGGCGTTTTTGCAGCCGATCGCTGGACAAATAAAATTGCACCGATATCGCGGCAGGTCGAAACGATGGTTGAGGCATCTTTCTATAAGCACAGACTTATTTTTGAACAACAAAAACTTATTTTTCAAAAGGGCAGGGCGCATTTCGCGATCTAAAAGAAAGGCAGGGCACATTCTGCTGATATGGAAAAGGGCAGGGCGCTGCGCCCTTTAAAAACGGCCTAGCGGGAACACTAATTAATATACATATGAAAGACATTTGAGTTTTAAAACAATATTTTTTGGAAAAAAAAAGAAAAAAAAACGAACATTTAAATGTCAAAAGGAACTTTTTTGGGGTGGACGGGGGAGGGGGGGGGTGAACCCCTAAGAGCGCGACCCTGTATATAGCTCTGTTCTCCACAGTGAAAATACAATATTAGATTGGATGATTATTACATATCATGCAAATATGACTCAAATTGTGATACATACATGTAGTTGATGTGAGTTTTAGAGATGTCTCCATTTAAAATATGTTTGTTTGAAATCATAATCTAGAATCCAAAATAGCATTTTTTATGAGCTAAAACTAATAAGGGTTGTAATTAGTGGATCAACCTATTAAGTGACAAAGGAACAAATCAAAGCATTCTATTTTTAATCCTATTATTTAACTACTTTTTTTTCTTTTAGCTGGAGAAAATTGGTGGGCTTGGAAAGTCTAAAAAAGATAAAGGCAAATATACGCACAATCAGAGGCCATATTCAGATGACTTCACAGATCAAGTTCATAATGATGCAGAAAATAACCTAGATTGTTTAACAGATGATCAGATCAACAGCCAGTTTGAAACTATGCTGGTGGGTGTCTATTTTTTCTTATATTCTTCAGGAAAACTTCAGTGGCATTCGTCAATTTCAGCTCCAAATTAATACAGGGTGGCGTCAGATCAGAAAAAAGTCAGGGAACTTTATTAATCAGGGAAATATCAGGAAATTTCGAAAAAGTAACAAAAATTCAGGGAAAATTGATTAAATGAAATTTTTTTTATTTATTTATTTTTTTGCTTTGCAAAATTAAGTACCTTAATTTCCTACGCATCTTCTGCCAATTTGTGTTTAGAAAAAAGTAAAATTAATGAGGTGCAATTATACACTGCCACATATTTGTGCATCTTTTTTTCTCAATGTCCAAGTATTGAATCTTAACTTATTAATCACAGGATGAACTTCCTAAGATTTCTTCTGTGTCTGTAAAGTTTTTTTTTTACATAGCTCGAATTTACCTTTTACGCGTTCCATGCTAATATACAAAGAGGAAGCCCTCACTAACGCCCTAGTTCCTTTGCCTTTACTCATTGTCTTTAAGTAATTATCGTACTGTAATCACAATTTCAAGAAAAACATTTTGTTTTTTAAATTAATACAGATTTTTAAAAAAAGCTTAAAAATTATTACTTCTTTGCATTTTTAATTTAATTGCTAAAATTAAAAATTTTAAATGAAAATCAACTTTGTTTTTTACCATCGCTGTTTTCTTGTTGCCTCAGATTATACAAAGGTTTTTTTTTTTCATACTTTAAAATTCTTTTATTTTAAAACCAAGTTATATATACATATATATTTTGAAATTAATTGATTGTTTTTTTCATTTCAATATTTTGTTTACAAAAGTAATCTACTATCTTTTCCCGACAAATAAGGAAGTCGTTTGAAATTGAGTACATAAACCTTGTGTACATAAGTAAATATTTTTATTGTTTTTTAATAGTTAAAATTCTGTATTCATTCATTAAAACCTAAGTTCTTTATTAGAGAATAGCTCAATATGACTGGTTGTTATAAGGTTTCAGCTTGTTTTATATAAATGTCTCTTATTTACGTAAATAAAACTACATTATTTCTATACTTTTCACTTTCTTGCAGCAATAATTATACTGCTTGAAAATTTAATTCAAAATTATTTCCATATACACTTTTTAGTTTTATCATGATAAGATATTTTTTCAAGAGTGTTAGTAATAATTTCTTAGAATTCTTATTACTAGTTATTACTAGTTACTGGAAGTACTACTATTCTGTTACTGGAAGTACTAGTATTCTATTACTAGTTACTGGAAGTAAAGTATTTGTTTCAGATTTTCTATAATATTTCCCTGTAGATAATTTAATATACTATATTTACTAAAAAAAAGGAGCATCCTTTCATAATATATTTTTAATTAACAGCTTAAAATGTTTTAAACACTGCATTTTATTTAATATGCAATGATTTCAAGTAGGGCAAAGCAAGGAAACCATTATCATTGGTAAAGTAAATCAGGGAAATTTGGTGTATTTAATCAGGGAAAAGTCAGGGGACTTTTTTTTTTCAGTTTCTGTCACCACCCTGTAATAGTTTATAAGTTCAAATTTTAACAAACTATGTAAAATCATGTGTTATAAATCATTCTCATTGTTGATGAAGATCTCATTTTTAATACTGTATCATTTCAATAGTCTTTCTATTTTTAATATAAATTAATATTGGATTATCAGTTTGTTTTAAAATTGAAAGTTAACTCCTAGTAAATGTTTCAATTGTTTTTAAAATTAATTGTAAAAGGGTAAAGAAGTAGATTATAGTTGAAGCAAACCTAACCTGGCAGCATCGTAATGTTGTAAGCAGGATCTACGTAGCCTTCTCAGTACTTCCTGGTTAGGTTGCCCCAACTATAGCTAATCATATCAATCAACATTTTAGATTGAAAATATAAATCAGACTTTTTCATTTTTTAACCGACTTCAAAAAAGAGGCGGTTATCAGTTCATACCATATGTATGTTTTTTTTTTGTTTGTCCACTCACAGCGTCTCACCTAGTGAACCGATTTTGATGATTCTTTTTTTAATGGATAGGTTATGGCTCAACTTAGGTCCCATTACTTTGCTTGACCATATTTGTCCTTTAGAAAAAAAGTTATGAGCAAAAAACAACAAATTTCATGCAATTTCCCTATTAAATGATTAAATATAAAACCCATTGTTATGAAAGTTTGGTGCCATACGACAGTAACATTAATAGTAACTGTAGTGATAATTTTGAATGAAGGCTTCTCTGAAGCAAGCATCAAGTTTCTTCAGGGGGATATTTCGATAATCGGGAATCTGGCGCTGTCGTCTCATTTTTGGCATAAATAATTTGAATTTGGTAACCCTGCTGATTTATAGTAAGCCTATGTGAATTATCGAAATCTTCCCATCTTCAGTGCTATTCTGCCGTGCTAAGCGCAAAAGTCGTATCTGCAGCTGAGTTCAAAATGAGAAATTGCCGTTTAAAGTTTTGCGACTCCATATATTTGATTCAGATGCAACTTTTTCAGATTTTTTAATAAAATATTTCTCATTAACAAACGATCATACAACATTGTATTTAGGTAAAATATGTGACAGAGAACCATCAGGTGACCTTAACGCAATTTTCATAAAAAGTGCAGATACCACTTTTGTGCTTAGCACGGCAGTATTGCTCCATAGTGGGGGTAAACCTAACCTGGAAGCAAGGTGATGCAGTGATTAGGATCTGCTTAGCCTTCACAATGCTACCATTTGGTTTGCCTCAACTACACAGTAGTATTTTTATCGTTATCATTTACGCCAGTAACAGATGATCAGGGATAAGTAAGAAAATACAGGATTACATAACAAGCAACTTGTATGCTGTGAAATGGAAACTAGGTAGGGAAAACGTAATACTTAAATGGTTATAATTAAATTAACTACACATGAATTCCAGAGAGGAACAAAGATAAGTTTTTAGTGCCAATCGCCTAAAGTTTAATGTGTGTTTATAGTTTTTTTTTAGTATGGAGCATTTTTATGAAAAAAATAAGGCCAAGCTTCGTGATAGTAACTTCTTACTATTTCTGAAATACCTACATCTCTACATAGTATAAAATGAAGTCTCCAAAAAGCGTCTGTGTGTTTGAACTCGCAAAACTCGAGAACTACCCGGCCGATTTTGCTGAAATTTTCAGTTTGTTCCTTTAAGTCCTGAGAAGGTTTGCAGACCAGTTCGAAAACAATTCGATGAATAGTTCTTTTTTTATTCTAATTTAGGCCCAATTTTCACAAATTCCCGAATTTGGGGGTGAAAAATTACTCGCAAATAGTAATATTGTATATCGTTGGAAAGGAAAGAATTTTTCGCGTTCTACGCAATTTGTTCCAATGCTCTAACTTAATTGCGGTGGGAGTTATTTGCGATTTTAGCTTTGTTCATTAAATAAATCAATGAAAAGTGAAGGAATTGTCCTACAGCTTTCTTTTTGATGCTATTTGAAAAAGCAACCTTTTTTACTCCGGATCTAACTCGACTTACGGTCGAAAAAATAAGCTTTTATCTCGAAAAGAAAAAAAGTTACAAGCCTTTTTAAATCAAGGTTAAGAAATCTGGATTCCATTCAAATTGTGAACCATTTTCTTTCGCATTTTAATTTCTTAAACTTATTTTATTTTGTGTTTCCATGGTTACGCATTTTAAATCCATCTTTCTGGATTCAATTTCTTAAAAGTATTTTAAGATCTGTCGTCATTGTTTGCAAGGGAAATCTTGATGTTTTTCTTTTATTTAATTTTTACACCTGATTGTTGAATATACGTCACTTGACACAATTTTTATTTTCAAAGTGGACCAGGCAAAGCCGGGCAACGCAGCTAGTTTACACTAAAAAGAATGAAAAAAATTTTGAAAAAAAAAAAAAAGAACCGACTTCAAAATTGCTCTAAAAAGTGAAAAATAATTTTATTCTTTAAACACCATCGATAATGCTTTTAAACATAATTTTTGAAGCTGGCGCAAAAACGATAGATAAAAGCATTCACAGCCGTAACTCAACTATAACTATAAATTTAACCAGGCTCAGTTTCTTCACTATCACATACATTATGCATTGATGACAGCATATTTGAATAACGATATAAATCTTTCATTCGTAACTTTGGATGCTTTTCTGAAAAAAATATGAATGAAGCATGGTTACACTGGATTTTACGTATTGTTTTTGCTCCAACTTCAAAAATTATGTTTAAAAGCATTATCAATGGTGTTTAAAGAATAAAATTATTTTTCACTTTTTAGAGCAATTTTGAAGTCGGTTCTATTTTTTTTCTTTCAAAATTTTTATTATTTGCATAACATCATCCTTGAACATCATTATGTTATGCAGTCTGACCGCCGATTAGATGGAAAGTCAAACTTCTGGTTTACAGGCAAAATCTAATATAAGCAAAGTCATATCCAAATGAGCAGAACATGTTGCGTCACATTTATACTTTTCTCTCTCACACAGATAGATTTGTCTTAACTGGGCTTTTGCCAGTTTCATATAATCTGTAGACAGACTATACATAGTTGAACTGAATTTATCATTAAAATTATTTTTATTTATGTAGTTTTCAAAATTTTAGATTATATATTATATATTTGCTGTGAAATACATTTCGCACAAAAATGCTCAACATGAAAAATCTATTTACACAAGATAGTATAAAAGTCTGGATATTATACTGTACAGTTTAATACAATTCTTTTAACACCAAAAAAACATTTCGGTCCCTTCTGTTTTCTGCTAAATATTTTTCACTGAAAATGCAGCGAAACTCTTTGATTGGCCAAGTCTTCAAATGATCAAAACTTGATTGGACAACTATTTCCCATTTACTTAATGCAAACCTGCAATCCAGCAAGTGACCACTCTGGATGCATTCCCCTTAAAAAATAACTGCATTTTCTTCCCAAAAATAAAGGGGGGGGGGGAGAAACACTTTGAAAATTTACAATTGAATCTTGATGCAACTGTGAAAACACTGTGTGGACTTTATTAGTTTGTTTTAAAGGAGTCAATACTCCTCAGAACTTATACTCTTTCATATTGACACTTTTTTTTAAAAGTCCCAAAGAAAGTTTCTGAGAGTAGGAGATTTAGGTAAAGTGCAAAATTTATACGTTACACCATTTATACGTTTTTGAAGGGATTGTATGAAAAAAGTGTGTAATTTAAAAAATGTATAATTGATAAAAACGTATAGAATTGAACAGGGTTGTTTGGTTTAAACCATGGTTTTAACCATGGTTTAAACCAATTGGTTTTTTAATAAAAACCATGCAGTTTTTTTTTAAAAATAGTATTTTTTTTAAAGCGAAAAAAAAAATCTATTTTACAGGTTTACATTGATTTCCCCACACATATTGAAAAATGTAAAATTCCATTTATGCTAAGTTCCTGGCTAATTTGCAGAGATAAATACTAAAATTGCAAAGTTGCTTCTTCAAAATGTATTACAAGGTTTAATCGAAAAAAAATATTGATATATTTTTTATTTCATATATGTGCCATAAAGCAGATTTCAGTCAACTTCCATCATTATGCTTAATTTGCATGATTAGTTAAGATTTACTAAGGATTGAATCTTTTATTGTAGATGCAATCCATTATATTGATCACTCCTGTTGCAGGGGTGTGACATTTTTGCCCATTTATTTGCACTTTCCTGGAATTTTAACTTTGACTTGTAAGGTAATCAGTCTAACTTAATTGTTTGCACCTAAAAATTAAGATTTGTTCTGCAGGTGAACACAATATTTTTTGAATATAATTAAAAAAAAAATTTATACTTCATATTATGATACATAATAGTTCCTTATATTATAATGTAGGAAGATTAAAAGACAAATTTTTAAATTCCCAGAACAAAATGGAAATGTATGTAAAAATTAATTGAGAAATATATAAATCTTCACATATAAACTACACTCTCCATTGGTGTTTTCTGTGTGCTCAAAAGATTTTGATTGGCTGTACACCTATGCTGCTTTATGACTATTGGGTGCAGATAATTCTTAGTTTTTTCCCCCCCTTTTGTTCATCGGAATTGGGATTTTGGTATTTGCTTTGCCTTAGCTAACCTGTGCAGTTTACAAAAGTTACTTACTCATATTGTTTTAAAAAGAATGTCTAATTCTGGTAGAAAAAAAAAACCTAATCTGGCTTTCATTTGATGAAATCAAAAATGAAGCCAGTATTTTGTATCATAAAAGGTCTATATATATATATGCATACTAATATGTTAAGTCAAACATTTCAATAAATATTTCCCGGCAGAAAGCTATTTTAATTATTTAATTTAGTTACAAGATTTTGTTCTAATCTCTTTGATTAATCAAGAAATTAGGTATAATGTGACTATTGAATAACTGTTAATTACATGGAACCTTAATTACCTTCCGAAAATTGTTTTTCTCGCGAATAGTATTTAAACCAAAAAAACCGGTTTAAACCAAAAAGACCTGGTTTAAACCAAAAAAAAATCTTTTTTTTTGGTTTTTTGAAAAAAAACGGTTTTTTTACCAACCCTGAAATTGAAACGTATAAATGATGCTTCACTGTATATCTAGCTTCTGGTTGCACTCTTTCCTTCTCCCAACTTTATTAAGGCATTTATTATTTTTCTGTACTTCTGGAATGAAAAATGAAACTGTTTGGTCTATTATATCAGCTTCTATTTCATATTCATTGTAAGAAATGAAAATTAATATAGGCAGTCTCTTTATACAAAGCAAATGAGCAACTGTGCTTTGTTGGGAAAAGAAATGTGTATTAAAGTTTTGTTAAAATGTATTACATTCTTTGCTTTTACAGCACTTAAAATAATCATTTAATGATGTAGTTGACTAATTTGAAGCAACTTCCATCGAGCAACCACCTCCTTCAACAAATGATTTACCAAGGAACCAGAGGAGGTTGTTTAGAGAGTTTTTTTTTTAAATTATTTATTTTTTTCTTTCTAAGGAAAACTAGCATAAAAATTTGTTTCAAATTTCAAAGATAACATGTTTTTTTTAATTCTTTTATTTATTATTATTATTGTTATTTATTTTGTAAATTCTTTAAAAAAAAGTGTCAGGAAGCATGCATATCCCCCCCCCCCTTAAATAGGAGTCTAAATATTTGTGACATTACAGAGTGATGCAAGTAATTATTTCCTCATGATATTACGTGTTATTTTTTGAATATGTTTTCGTTCTAAATCTTCTAAGTTGATTCAGAAACTGTGCTCTATCATGTGCCTTTTTTATTTCATATTAATATTCTTTTGTCTTTGTTCTGTTGCTTTATTAACATTTATTCACATTGCTTTTCTTTCAGGATGATATGAATTTATCTGAAGAGCTTAAAGAACCACTTAGGAAAAAAGGAGTGGATGAGAAAAGAAAACTTCTCAGCATGCACATAAAAGGGAGCACAGCGGTCAGTATTTTATACTGTAAATAATGCCCAAATTTGGTAGGGGATTTTTTCCAAGTATTTTTTTGAATTCCAGAAATTTTTAATTGCATTCATTTTTAATTAGATCTTAAACATATTCCAAATTTTGATATTAGAAACTGTTTTATATAAAATACAAGGTGAGCCAAAAGTATTGAGCGCATTTCAAGTTTGAAAAAAGAAAGATTAAATTGGAATATGTACATTGTTTTGTTGGAAAGACAAGACAAAACAGTTTTGTACAACATAATTTTAAACATTACACAGTTCAAATGAGCTCTTTTGGTGACACATTTAATTTCAAGCCAAAACTAAATTTCATGCCAAGTGTTTTGTCCAGGGCTGTGGAGTCGGAGTCGAAGAGTCGGAGTCGGACTGATTTTGGAATAAAGGAGTCGGAGTCCGAGTCGTTGGAAAACATGCCGACTCCGACTCCGGGCTTCTTTTTTTCTTTCCTTTTCACTGACTCTCCTTGCATTTTTTAAAAATTGATTACCAATTGGTTCGATTACATGTATAAAAAGATACTAATGAGAAAATAACTGCCATTATGGCAATCAGCTAGCTTGAATGCTTACCGAACTTTCTGTAGCCGTCCCCTAGTTTGCTTGCTTTTTAACTTAACTAATAGCAACTGTCAGCAAACAGTTTTGTTGAATAACATTTTCAAGTAATCACTTTCAAATAAAAATAGAAATATAGTGTTTTGTTCTATCTCAGTTTAAAATAGTAAAAGAAACATAACAAATTAGTAAGTCGACGCCTGTAGCTAAGGTTGAAACGTTTAAGTGTGATCGGCAAATTCAAAGAAGTTCTGGCTCGAAAGCACGAATCCAAAAGATTCGATGAAATAATCTAATGTTTTTTTTCTTTATTAAGACTATTTCTGTAAGCTTGGTTCTCACTAAAAAGTATGGAACAAAATAAGTGTAAAAAATTTCTTGATTACAACACTCGAGAATTGCAGTTAATCTTAAAATCTTCATATTTAGGTTAATTCTAAAGCAGCCAATAAAATTTAAACTAAAAATTTAGCGAAGAAGAAATATAGGTATAGTAAAAGCTATTCGTACAAATTTGTATACCGCCGCGTTTTGTGTAAAATTAGCTCCTGACGCATATGTGCCCTATTTTCATTGAAATTTTATTGATGAAATATAATTTAAAATATGTTCGTGAAAATTTTCAGAATTAAAGTATTTATATTTTTTATAAACTCTGAAATTAACTTTGGGTGTCATCTACTAGATGGATGTCACCAGGGGCAAACCACTCCCTCTCAAGAACTTGGATTTAGAAAAAAAGTTTTTTTTCTCTCAAGTTACAGCTTTCAAAAATTGAAAGCACACGATTTGATCAATATATATTTGTTAAACATTAAAGGGGGGCAAATTACAGATAATCATTTTCAAAATTTTTAAAAGGGATTTTTAAGTCATCTCACTTTTTAACTCGTAACTATTGGAAAGTTTGATTTTTAAATTGAATTTCTAACGTTGTATGACGTCTTGGGTTTACAATAAAAAACAAAATGCTAAATTTTCATAAAAAGGAATTAATATTTCAATCTCTGTTAAGAGGTTTTCCCCCTTCCCTTGAATGGAGAGAGGGAGTTTAAAAAATACAATTAAAAAAATTAAAAAAAAATCCAGAGTCGGAGTTGGAGTCGGAGTCGGGCGTTTCAAAATCCAGGAGTCGGGGTCGGAGTCGGCCATATTCCTTCCGACTCCGCAGCCCTGGTTTTGACACATTTCTGGTATCCTTGGTTCAAAGACTTGAATGATCCATTGTTTTAGCTTATTGACATCCAGAATACTAGAGCTGCATGAACTCGGTTACAACAGATTTGCTTTCATGGAAACAAAACTTTACATGTCAGTTTTGTGCACATTTAGATGTCATAATTTGGATACATATAATTGTTTTTACCATTTTATCACTCTTTGTGCAAATGAGGCAGTGAGAAGCAAAGGGATATAAGTGGACGTTTTCGAGTTTTGAGTAAAACACATTTAAAATTCCATTACAAGGTAGGCTTTCATTGAAAACTTTTTTAAAATCATGCTGTATAGCAGCAACTACCAGGGCTACTAGTACCATTTTTGCCCTAAGACAGAGGAGAGGTTCTTCTCTTTCCTTCTCACTGCTTCAAATGTTTCTTTATTATGTTAAGTATTTTGGTACACTCTCATTTTTTCTTTCTTTTACAGAAGAGTCGTCTTGATAGCCCTGCAGATTATATTTCCTATTTAAGTAATTCTGATATTAGTGTACATAAATTATTTCAGTGTATGGAATCATTAAGAATTGCGTTAACTAATAACACTGTCAGGTTAGTTTTTCTTTTTTAAAAAATAGCAAAAAAAATTCCAGATATTTTGAAGTTTTTGTTATGAAAAACTTATTTTTCAAAACTTTTTTCAACCTTAGCTGGGTGCAAGAATTTGGAAGCAGAGGCCTTGATAAATTACTTCAAATTCTTAACTCATGTTATGGAAAGTAAGTATTGCCAAATACAATTTGTGATGTCTTTAAAATTTAGAGTTTTTAATTATTAAAAAAGAAATTTTGGCATTAATTTTACTTATATTGCATGTGATATTTTGTCTAAATTAAAAAAACCATATGTATTGATTTTCTTTCTTTTTTTTTTTTTTGTTTCCAGAAATGTAAAATATGAACGTATTCAGCATGAGTGCATCAAGTGCCTAAAAGCTCTGATGAACAATACTGTAAGTTTACTCATGTATAATTTTATATTTACTTTATAATGTATCATAAAAAATATCACACAATATTTAAAATCTTACCTTTCAGTTCCTAAGTTAGCCATTAGTAATTTTAAAGTTAGGAAATATTTGCCCTGTTTCATAACTGATTTTAATTCTTTGAAATAGGGATGTTCCAAATACCATATTTTCCCAAATACTGAATATCTAATTGAAATGTTTTAATAAAATATTTGCATTTTTATTTTAGGTTAATTTAAAGTAGAAAATATTTATCTTTTTTGTGACTTAAGTGAAATAAAACTGTACTTCTGTTTAGCGTCCAAAATTCAAAACTACATAAAAATAAAAGTATCAATTTAAAATTAATTAAAAGTAAAGTAAATAATTCCAAAAGCAAATTAATATAGTAACTGACTAATTTGGTTGATAGAATCTGAAATTCTGTGTTAATTGATAATTAGTTTCTTTCTGGGTACACGATTTGACAACTGGTAATCATAACATGTTATAAATAACCGTGTAAAATGCCAAAGTTCCAGCACCATAATTTACCATCATTATGCTTTGATAACAATGATTTAACTGAATTGCTTGTGAACAATACTGCAAAATTTAATATTCCAAGTGTTTTCGTTATTTATTATTAATCATCGTTTTAATAATTTGTGAAATGAAATTTTTTTCTCTGCACTGCAGTTTTAAAAAAGTTAGCAGTTAATTGACTTGAAATATTTAGGAACACTATAGATTATATGTTTTTTTCTTCTGGTTTCTGTTTCATATTTGAATGAGTTTGTAACAGTAAGGTTAACGTTGTCATAAAATTTAAAAAAAACTGAAAAACAACAAAATTTAAATTTAAACTCTGAGTGCTTTCTCTTACATTAAAATTACTTTAAATGTGATAGTTATAGGCATCATTAAGAATTTTTTTAAAATTTAGATTGCTGTTGAACTGTTCTAGTTCATGGAAAAACTAATTCTTGTGGTGTTAAAGCAGCGGTTCCCCACCTTTTTAGTTCTGTGGCCCACCAGTTTCATACAAAACACCATTGAGGCCCATTAAATACTATATATTACTTCAACAGCCAAAATTTACTTTCGGGGGGGGGGGGAGGTAGCTGCTCTTCTGCTCATATAACTGTCCTTAAATGCAAGAGTCATCTAAATTAAAGCTGCGCGCATGGGATTTTCGACGCTGTTTTTTCTCTACGAGGAATTTGATATCTGGATTGAAAATGGATAGTTTTAGTCTCAAATAACTCACAACATTTGATGTATTTCTACATTACTTTTTTAAAAAATGCAATGAAAAGCCTCATTGTAATTGGTAGGTTGTCATAAAGCTACTGGAGTATCTCAATTCACTGATTAGTCATGCCAGTTCAACAAAGGAGGAGCATTTTTAGCCTGCAGCTTGGGCTAATACTAGTTTCTTTGGCAATTTTCATTGAAGAAGTTTCTGGTTCATTAGATCTCATCTTTAATTATAAGGTAAAGTTCCTAAGAAAGATGAAAAATCTTAATCTTAAAGTTCCTTATTGGCGATGTGCCAGGGAAAGCTCTTAGAGTAAGGTATATCTGATGAGTAAATTTTCACAAAATAATGGAAATCCAGTAATCTTGGGAGACCCCAAGACTTATCTTGATGTTTCAGATTCTTGACCAGTGTCCGCGCCCCAGTAACACGCTGTTTGCGGCCCACATGTTTATGAACTGCTGTGTTGGTGGGCCGCGGCCCATGGGTTTATGAACCGCAGTGTTAGAGCTTAGAAATTGCACTTAAATAGATGTGAAAGTTTCATAAAATTTTAACAATGATTTATATATATTTTTTGACGTGAATTAGAATACACTGGTTTGATCTGTTATGGTCACCCTCACTTATTTGTGGGCATACTCAAAACTAGTAAGGGTCATGCTAGCTGAATTCAATTATTTTCAGGAAATACACGAAAAGAGTAACAGTATTAACACACTTACTTTTCTTAGAATAGTTTGTTGTTTCTTATCCCACTTGGCAGACAGAAACATCTAGACCAAGTCCATGTGATTGCTCGCTTTCAGTGCCTCCTAAACAGTAAAAGGGCTGGAGTATGACTGGCTCTTATCACAGCCGATGCATTACAAAATATGGGCAGGAGCAGCTTGATTCATATTTCATTTTGTACATAGAGGATAAACTTTAAGATCAACCACATGTTGTTATGCTTGTGTGTGTCCACTTCGTAGCCTGGCCAGAACCGTTTGATCTTCTCTATTGCTTACCCCAAGTAAAGCAGCACCAGGCGCGACCTCCTTTGTACCACTCATGTACAAAGCCTGTCTCCAAGAGAAAGAAAGATATCTAATAGATCTTAGAATACAATCAAATTCAAAGTATCTTGACGTACCAATTCAAACAACATTACAATTAAAAAATAGATAAGTGGCAAATCGCTTTTGAGTGGTTCATCTGAACAACAGCAAAAATAAATTAATAAATTAAATAAAAAGATTTATTCTACTACTGCATTTTTATTTATGGTCTGCCAAATTTAGCTGTGAATGAGTTCACTTGACCGTTAGTTTGGACTTGAACCATTCTTTTACTTTATGCATTGGTAAAGAGACTTCTTTTTTGGTAAAGAGCTGTTTGCTGAGTTTTTAACTCTTTTTTATGCTTTTATTTGTACGGTTATACATGTTGACTTATTTTACTCATTGCTTAATACAAAGTTTTTTGACTTTTTTTACATACATTTTCCTATTATTTTGAAATGCTTTGTGATGAATCACTGCAAATGTCAATTCAATTTTGTTAAAAATTCAGTTTTTAGGCATAAATTTTGCCTGTTTCCTTTATTTTTAAAGTCACCAAAGAGTTGAAGTGTAAATTTTTTTGAATGTTTAATCATACCAGGGAATGGGTTTTATGGACCAGATCATTATTTCTCTTGACTATCTTGGAAAGATAACTTTAGTTTGTAAAGATGTTAACGACTGTAAAAGCACTTATTTTTGGGAACCCGTTCTAATCACTAAAATTTAAGCCTTGCAAAATATTTCAACTTTATATTCATAATCAACACTTTTGGTTTTTATCATAAAAAATCTTGAAATTTTCAGCTTGAGAAGTCACCAATATCTTCATTTTTGCAAAAATTAGTGCTCGCGAAAATAAGTGCTTTCATAAAATGTGATATAATAGATAATTACAACATTTATTTACTAGTACTTTATATTGTGCTTATGTTTTGTGTATATTTTCAGGTGGGTTTAAAACAAATCTTTCAACATCCAGATGCCTTAAACATACTTGCTCGTTCCATTGATTCGTCGGTTCCGGTTATTATGACAGATGCTGTTAAATTAATGGCTGCTTTGTGTCTTGTTCCTCCAAACGGGTATGAGTTTTAATTCCTTCTAATTTATGTACTCATGGTAGTTAAAAACATAGAGTGAATTTTTTACTAAGCATCAAAGTTTCTCTTTTGCTCTTAGGGATGCCAAACACTTATGAGACTTCTTGGGCTTTGGTCCCATCAAGGTAATGGATAAATGCTTACTGCTTTTAGCATGTCCTGTTTCCTCGACCTTCCTCATAAGTGTTAAAATTACTTTTATCCCTTTGTTCATCAACATGTACCTCATTTATGATTTCATTTTTCTCCAGGTTTTTCAAAACCTTCCTATAAAAAGCTGTATTGCTATTACTACCTTTCAATAATTGATAGAATTTGTTTTAATTTGGAATCTGTGTATGTCTCTATTCTTTTTCCTTTCCCCCAAAATACTGTGACTGATTAAGAGCTGTTGTATTTTTAAATCTTTTTTTCTGTTTTACTAAACTTCATTTTAGAATTTGGTAGATATAATTTATTGATAGAAATTACAAAATTATCAGCTTTTCCCACATTCTAATTTTTTAAGTGGGTTACACAATTATAAATTACTATTCCTAAGACATATTGACTACTAACTAGAGCTCAAAACTAGTGGTCGCTAATCGCCAAACGCGACCAATTTACCCGTTTTGACAACCTCTATTTTCATTGCCAAGGTGGCTGCCATTCGCTAATGCTAAACCCTTTTGAAATCTTATAAACTTGACCTTCTAAACTTGAACCTTTTCCCAAATTCTCTTGTCCGCTAAAAATTCGGCTATCGGATGGGCAGGGATGATGGAGGAGGTAGTATTCTTATCCATCAAAAGTTTGGCTATAATTGAATAGGGCAGAGTAGTCCGCAACATTCAACTTGCGTTAGTCCCAATTTTTTATTCATTTTGAAATCTGATTTCATGCGCCTCTGAACTTCTCTCATTTTGGTTTGCTGTGTGAATCTATCCCATGGATATCATTAATTTTGTGTTTACCATTTGGTTTAACTTTTCTTATATCGCATATTCTATAGCAGAGGACTTGCATAATCTCCATTTTGTCATGCCCTCTCGGGAATTTCAAACTAATTGCATCCGAGTTGAATCAAAATAGATTAATAATTTTTTCTAAAAATGGATTAGACATTTCGGATGGCAATGTATAATCAAAATTATCAAATTTAAATGGCAAAACTATACAAAAGTCAGAAAATTTTGCTAGGTACGTAAATTTAGGATTTGTTTCATTATTTAAATTTTTTTTTAAAACTAAGGTGATCATATTAGTTTATTTAAATGTATAGTCTAATTAACCCTTTTCCCTTATATTTTTATATCATTCTTAATTTTGTGCTATATTTGAGCAAACTTATAATCAGATGAGATAGTGGTATGCACAGAAAAGTTTTACTGTTGCCCATTTTCAAAAGTTGGCAAGTAAAGGGGGGAAAGAAGGAGGTGAGGTAACAATACCCGAGGTATTCCCCCCCCCCCACATTTACTGGAGTATTTGTAATATCGACACTTTTTAAAAGTTCAGCTACCGTTTTTTGAAATTTAGCTACCACCTGTGGGGTTTTAGTAGCCATTAGCTACTAATTACGAATTGGAGTTTTGAGCAGTGCTAAGATTACTAAGATAGTAACAAAGATCTTAGTGATAGTATGAGCATAGTATTTCAACTTGTTGAATAGGTTAAATCAAGTACTGTTCCTCTTACAGGGTATCCACACATGTGAAAAATCAGGTCAAAAATGATTATGGAAAATCATAATTTTCAGCAAAAGATTCAGAAAAATCATGGAAACTGACAATTAATCATGGATTTTAAGTTCTAGAAAATGCACACTTCCCAAATTTTACAGATAAGGTGTAAAAATTTTCGCATCTTGGCTGTTTTTTACACTTTTATGTATCTAATCTTTTATCTATCTCAAAATCTGACAGCATTTGTTTTGTAAAACTCCCTCATTTTTCTTTACTATGTGATTCTATCAGGGTTGGCAAAAACCCGGGTTTTTTTAAAAAAGCCCATGGACCCAGGGTTTTTTGGGTTTTTTTAAATAAAACCCAAAAAAATGTGGTTTTTTTTGTCTTTTTTTAGGGAAAATGGGGTGCTTGTAGCATATTGTAGTGTAAGTATATGGACAAAGCACAAAAATTGTCTTGGGGTAAAAATACTGGAAAATTCAGCATTTTCTGAAGAAAAGTAAAAAAGACAACGAAACCCAAGAATGGTGAAGTTTAAGATTTTTTAGTTTCCATGATTACCAACAGTTAGGGCAAAGTTACTTCTCGAGTGATAAAATCTATTGTTCGTTTTTAATTACTACATTTTTCTTTTTTTTTTTTTTGCATTTTACTTTATTGTATTTCATTTTGTTATGCAGAACTACTGTAGAACGTCAAAGTAGTTTAAATCCCTTTTTACTGAATTCAGCTTAATCAAGACATTTCTTTGAACTTTATGTTGACTGTTTCTATTTCTGTGTACAGAGTAAGAAATATTAAACTTTTTGTAAGATAATGAAAGTATTGTACATCCTATTCTGTTTTCTGTTCGACCGTTTGAAAAACCTGTTAATTTCTAAAACATATACGTTGTTTATTTGAGATTTGTGACATGTTGGTTTGCAGAAAATAATTCACATGAAAGACTTATAGCTAGCGTAGTTTCTTCTGTACAATCTACAAATATCGAGAAAATCAGACGTGACAGGACTTAGTCCAGAAAATTTGAGTTATTTATTGACCAGTTAAAGAAAAAGTTAAATATATTTATTTAAAATCTTTGAAGTATTTTTTTAATGCCGTTAAGAGTTAAGAAATACTATTGAAGTTCAAATTTCCTTTTTTATGTCCATTGTCTGTGGTGAAGAACAAATAAAAAAGAAATTTAAATTGTGAAAGTATTTAAATTAATTATTGTTTTAAAAAACTTCTCAGAAAATTTTTAAAAACCCAAAAGTGGGTTAAATAATGGGTTTTTTTAAATGGGTTTTTTCAAAAAAACCCATTGGGTCCAACCCAATTGGGTCCAATCTGGCCAACCCTGGATTCTATCGCTTTAAGAATTGTATACATTAAGAACTTTCAGCATTTTAAAAAATCATTCTTATATGTCTTATTGTGTTTTGAGGACTTGTACACTTCTAATATTGCCATTCGTTCAAAAATTTTAACTCATTTGCATTCCATTTGATTCAGAAGACTCATAAAAAATATCCATTATTTTCTCCTGTGCATTAAATTGATAAAGATTTTAGAAAATTAAATTGGTCTAAAGAATTGATTGAGTACATTAATGACAGGGATAACATATTGAAATCATTGAATTTTCAGTGGTAAATTTTTTTAAAAATCCAAAAATGTTGAAACTTACACAAATTTAATGAATATTTTCAATGTTCTTAGTTTATTCTAAATTTTGGCAATCTTATCAAGTAAGTTAATTATTAAGTCAGTTGATTTAGTATCTTATCTTTTATTCTGATTTTTTATTAATTGTGAACTTAGTTTTATTAATTATAAAATCATTGGTAGTTGCAGATTTTTTAGAAAACTGCTAGCTTCTAAAAGACTTAAATGTTGAATTCTTTATTTGTTTTTAAAATGAAATATTGATGAAAAAAATTCCAAAGTTAACTTTTTTTCCGTTCCTTTAGGGATGAAAAAAAATATTGTGTTTCATATCAGATTTTTCTGGAAAAAAAATAATACACGTCATTTCTTATCTATTTGAAATGTTTGTATGAAAAAAAAAGTTAAGAATTTTAGATTTATAAATGTAGATTCTTGGTGGTAAAGTATTAAATTTAAAACTCTTTACTTATTTCATGTGCATCACTAGTCATTGTTGCATTAGTCGTCTTTTAGTATTAGCCCAGCTCGTTCCCTATAATTTGACTGTGGAAACAGGTGCAAAGCACAGATGAGATCGTTATAGTTTTATTTAAACAAAATACTATTTTAGATGTTTTTGGAAAAATGCTTTTTCTGGAAAAGTTGCATTCCGTGAGTCATAAAAAATTACTGCCAATGTCATTTAAAATCATGGAAAGTCATGGCTTTCAAAACTTTAAGTGTCGCAGATACCCTGCTTCAAATTAGTATAGTATTAATTTTTACACTAACGTATAACTAACTTTACTTAACGTATACCTCAAAGCTGTGGGTTTTAAGACAACTGTGTCATCCCACATACACACTTGTTGAAAACTTTTTAAATGCTAAAATTCTCAAGGTGATAAATTTATCTGTCACCTATCAATTTATCTATCACCATTAAAAAACATTTAAAATTACTTCTGCAATAAAAGTTGTTTAAATTTGATACAAACTATTATTGTTTGATTTTTTATATTTTAACAATTTTGTTCTTGAAAAATTATTGTTATTGATTTTGACTTGATTTGCTTTGATCTGTCACTAGGAAGGTAAGTTTATTTTTTTTTTTATATTTTTAGTGGTAGACAACTTTTTAGAATTCAAGTTAAAAGTGGTCATTTGCAAAACTATTTGTAGTTGAGTTTTACAGCGTTGCCAACCTTGAAAAAACAATTTGAGGAGCATCTGTGGTGATTTTGAGGAGCAATTTAAAATTGTGCGGTGCAGTTCGTTATTTTGTATAAAAATCAAAAATAACTGAAACCACTGATCTAAAATTGTTTTATAGTTTTAATAAATCATTTTAAGCACGAGTTTAAAAATAACTATTTTTAAATTAATAAAACAACTTTAAACAATATTTTAATCTTTGAGTACAAGCATCTTAAATTTCCCACATTTTAATGTTTGTTATGTTTAAAATAGCAAGATGTAAGCTTGAAAACTTTCAGCCAAGAAATGTGGAGCAAATGAATTTCTTTGAGGAGCTGCGGAGTTTTGCCATTTTTGCGGAGCAACTCCGCAAAATGCGGAGTAGTTGGCAACCCTAGTTTTATGAGTGATGAAAAAAGCCACCTTTTACTACTCAGTGGCTTCTTTGCACTTATTTTATTTTAATATAATTAAAAGTGGCCATTGGTTTTACTTGAAAAACTTGCACATTGAAGATTCTTTAACCGTTTCAATATCAGTTTTTTCTTTTCAAAACAAAAAAAAAAAAAAAAAATGAATTAAGGCTGTAGTAGGTTAAATAAAGTAGGTAAATTTGGTATCTATTTAAAAGTTACGTTTAAAGTGTCAGTGTAATCACAGAAAACCATTGGGACATGTACTCCACTAAATTTCAAACATATTTATCCCACGATGTTTTTTAGAATTATCTGCGAAACATATGTTCCGGTGGGGCCGAAAAGTTTAAGATTACATGGTACAATCCGAATAATTATCTACAAAATAATTCAAACTATTTTTTTTTCTGACTACTCGACAGCAGAAAACAAGAAATGTATTTCTAATTGCGATGTTTTTGTTTGCTTTTACCCATGAAAAAGTCCAAAAGTTAAAAATAATGGACTTTATTTTTCTACAGAAGAAATGTACATATAATTGCACATACATGGTCCAATCCAAAAGTAATGAGCCTCACGTTATACTGACGCATGCACACCCTGCAGCTCGCTCCATTTGACAGCAACAGTGGTGGGGGTTGTTGGCTTTACAGAGCAACTGAGGGCAGTTTCCTCCCATATTTCAGAGTGGTAACATTAGCTTTAACAGCAACTCCTATATGGTGGTGCGTGACACGGCAACATGGAAAGTTCGTCAGACCAATTCAAATAGATCAAATTTTGTTTCCAGTTTCTTTCCTAACGTTCGCAATGCTTCAACGGGCGTTCTGAGTGTCTGTCCTATTCAAAAGTAGAAAATTCTCACAAAGCCTTTCGTAAGGCTGGGAAGTGATGACTGCTGAACCCCAGTCTAGAGACCCATCCTCGATCCCTACTGACGTATATGTGAAACTAATGTGTAACTTTTTGAACACAGACTGGTGTTTGAGTCTCTACACAGTAGCAAAAGCCCTGGACTTATCGGAAACAATGGTGCAACGCTTTGTTACGCAGAAGTTGCACATGTGGAAAGTGTGCGCAAAACTTGTGCCGAGAGATTTGACTGAAGAAGGTCTGACTCAATGCTCCCGTGGAGCCCTAGCCTTCCTACAGTCCAGGCTTGTAGCCTCCTTACTTCTTGTTTTCACTATTAAAATCACTGCTGAAAAGGAAATGTTTTGACTCCATCGAGGACATTCAAGCACATGTCAAGGCAGCTCTTGCAGATATCTCGAAACATGTCTTCAGGGATGCCTTTGAGTCATGGAAAAGCTTCCTACAGAAGTACATTGTAGCGGTTGTACCGATCAGCTCAATAAATCTATCTTTTAAAAGGAAGGCTCATTAATTCTGGAGTGTACCATGTATTTTGGGAGATTAACTATCTGCAGTATGGCCCTGTAACGGGAATAGCTCAAACTCGTAAATTGAACAGTTTGCATGCACATGTGTGAGCATGTTTCTATTAGTTTTCTTTTGGTGTTTTCTACCATCAAACAAAAAATTTAAAAGGCTAATTGTCACTTATTTTTAATGTATAATATCTCTCACTCATTGACAAGAAACAATTAGATTTTTTCTCTAATACTTTTCCTTACTATCTAAAATTGCATGTTGACTGTTTAATGGCAATGTATGTTTTTATCACGTCTTAATTTATCAACGCTTGGTTATTTTGTTCAAAACAAGTTTTTTTTTTCCCCTTTTGCATGAACTAATCTTGCTGTAATTTTTTAAATTGATGTAGTCAGTAAATTTGGTTCTAGAAATCTGAGTGAAATATCTTGGAATTTCATAAATATTGTGCTTCTGCTTAAAAACTTTAAACATTTATTTCTGGTTTACTTTAATGTAGCAACAAACTGAATTTATTTCAAATTGAAATTTCAGTCCTGATTTATACTTTATTTGCTCCAATCTAAGGCATACTTTTTGGTGAAACAACAGGGGAAGTAGGATGCATATCTTAAAATTGCACTCAAACCTATTAACATTTAGTTATTTTAATTTGAAAGAGGAAGCAGGGGCTTAGATTTGGGTAAATTCTATTGTATAAGATTTTAAAACAATATGTAACTTTTAGTCATTTTATTTTTTTGTATTTTTCAGTCATGAAAAAGCTCTGGAAGCTATTACAATATGTGGAGAGATTGAAGGTAGAGAAAGGTTTGCTCCAATTATTCAAGGCTTGGAAGCTCGAAATGAAACTTTGCGAGTGAGTTTTTTAATTATGTTAATAGCAATTTAATTCCATTTTTGTGTAAACGAGCTCAATTTTTTAAAAATTTCTGTAGTAACAGATCAATTAAAAAGTTACCAGCATTACAATCGCAATAATATCTTATGTCTTTAAAACAGCAATTCTTGTGGGTACGTATATATGATTATACTAGCTGTGTTGCCCGACTTTGCCCGGTTTACCTTGAAAATAAAAATTGTGTCAATTGTGTCAAGTCGATATTCAACTATCAGGCGTAAAAAATAAATAAAAAAAAACATCATCATTTCCCTTCCAAACAATGATGACAGATATTGAACTACTTTTAAGAAATTAAATCCAGAAAGATGGATTTAAAATACGTAACCACGGAAACACAAAATAGAATAAGTTTAAGGAATTAAAATACGAAAGCAAGTGGTTCACAATTTGAGTGGAATCGAAATTTCTTAAACTTGATTTAAAAATGCTTGTAACTTTTTTTCCTTTTGAGATAAAAACTTATTTTTTCGACCATAGGTCGAGTTAGTTAGATCCGGAGTAAAAAAGGTCGCTTTTTCCAATGGTGTCAAAAAGAAAGTTGTGGGACAATTCCTTCACTTTTTATTGATTTATTTAATGAAGAAAGTAGTGCCTAAATTTCACGTAAGCCTAAAAAAATTCAAGCTAAAAACTCAAATAACTCCCGCCGTAATAAAGTTAGAGCATTGAAACAAATTGCGTAGAATGTGGAAAATTCTACCCTTTCTAACGATATGTAATATTAATATGTGCAAGTAATTTTTCACCCCCATATTTGAGAATTTATGTGAAAATTGGACGAAAATTGGAATAAAAAAGGAACTATTCATTGAATTTTGTTCGAACTGGTCTACAAACCTTTTCAGGACTTAAAGGAACAACTTGTGAAAATTTCAGGGCAATCGGCCGGGTAGTTATCGAGTTTTGAGAGTTCAAACACACAGACGCTTTTTGGGGACTTCATTTTATACTATGTAGAGATTTCGTATCTCCGAAACGGCTCTAACAATTTGAATGAAATTTTGGATTTAATTGTAGCATTTTAAGTTCATCTACATCAGCGTTTTTTCTGTAAAAACGCGATTTTTTACAAAAAAGAGTTTTTTAATATAAAGTCTAATTGAGTTCAGCCTTGAAAAAAATTGTGAATTGACACATAAGGCAGATGATTTGCAACCATAACAATGAAAATTTGTCCCTTCTTGCTTTAAAATTTTAAACTTGGTTAGTGTTGCCAGGTTTTTCTGATATTAGCCACTTTGGCTTATTTCAATCGCACTTGGCTAAAAACAGAAGCAAAACTATTGCTTGACCTTGTTTTTTTTAAAGCAAAACTGCTGCTTGACAGTCTTATTTTATTTATTTATCTTCTTTTTAACATTTCAAATAATTTTATATGTTTTTTAAATCACGCATCTAAATTTTATTTCCAAAAAAAAAAACAAATGTCTTGAAACTGTTTATATTTTGTTAAGACTGTTGTTGTTATAATTTGTTGGTGTGGTTTGTGGATCATCAGTTTTTAAGAATAGCATATTATGTAGCATTTTCTGGTATAAAGTGACCGACTACACTAAAAGTACTTATTTCAAGTGAAAATCTCGATTGAGATAAAATCGTGAATCGAAACGTAGTATTGAAGGAAGTATTTTAAACTAATTTCACCATAGTAAAATTGGCTCCAAGTTCAAAATCTTTTAGTTAATGACAGGAAAATTGTATAGTGGAAACAAAAATGTAACAGATAGTTTAAAGCAAAATGTTGATTTAATTGCATTCAGAATCTTTTTTTGGTACTTTAGTGTTATAAGATGGTCGCGGCGCATTTCCAATCCTAGCAATTTTTTCATATTTATTATCACAATGTTTGGTCTTAGTTTTGGCAATATCGTGTGTTAAATATGTATACGAAACCAGCTCAGAGCTTCCCTATGTGGATGATTGTGGGGGAGAGGAGGCCTATATCAGTAGTAGACTTCATATAGCTGAAATGGTTATAATGCTGATGAAGTGATTGCATGTATATCTCTCGTTTCTCTTAAGTATATCCAACGATTGGCGAGAACCTTAATATTTCATTAACATGTAGCCCGGTCAAAATAGACCAAAAAAAAGCGAAAGTTCGGAAAAATTCCCATAAAGCTGAAAATTGGTACAGACCTTAAGAACATCATTATACGTGAAATGTCAAAAGTCCTCATCGATCCGAGTGGAGCTAAAAATTTTATGCAAGGTCAAAGGTCAAAAAATCAATTTTTCATATATATCTCTTAAACAATAATTGTTAGCGAAAAAATGGAGGTGACAAAGTTTGAAAGGTATGCAATTGTGTACAAACAAGTGGGGATTCCGAGGATGGGTCATGGGGGTCATACCTTCCATCCTAAAGCTACTAAATATAGGTTAAAATGGCATTGGAGACATATTAAAAAATAAATTCGCTTAGACTCCTTATTCGTACCCCTATTTGGTACTTTGACTATGAAATTAACACAAATATAGTTAATATAAGTGAAGTGTCAGAAGTCCCCATCGATCCCGGTGGAGCTAAAAATTTTATTCAAGGTCAAAGGTCAAAAACCGATTTTTCGCAACTATCTCTTAAACGGTAAATGTTATTGTAAAAATAGGGGATACAAAGATTGAAAATTAATAGATAATTAATAAATAATAATAGATAATTATGCACAAACGGGAGGGGATTCTGTGGATGGGTCAAGGGGTCATACCCCCCTCTCCCTAAAGCGATAAAATAAGGTCTAAAACTGCAGTTCAAGGACTCAAATTTCCAAAAATTCACCCCAAAATCCCAATTTTTGTCCAAATATTGCACTTTGACTATGAAATTACCATAGAAATAATTAGAGACATCATTATAAACGAAATTTCAAACGTTCCCAACGAATCCCAGTGGAGCTAAACGTTTTATTCAAGGTCGAAGCTCAGAAAATCAATTTTTCACAAATATCTCTTAAACGGTTAGTGTCTTAAAATAGAGGATACAAAGTTTGAAAACTATGCATTTATGTACATACAAGCGGAGATTTAGAGGCTGTGCCTTGGTGGTCTTACCCACCAGCCCTCCCCCCAGTAAGCGACAAAATTAAAGTTGCATTTTGATGACATATTTCGTTGACCTTAAACCTCCTATTTGTGCCCTAAAATTACTTTGATCCCTTTCTGATAACGAGTACTTCCAAAACCAGAAACTGGATCTGCCTAGGTGTTAAAAAAGCCCAATATTTGTGCCCCCCCCCCCCAATAAATGATAACATTCACAAGGTATCGCAATTTTTGAAACTTGGAAATAGTACTGAAGTTCCTTTTCTTTCTTTCGAGTGACCTTGAGAAACTACACTTGACCGCTATGCCTATCCCCTCTTACGATTCACACCCCCCCCCTTCAAATTGAAAAGATCAAATTACATTCAGGGGAGAGTGGATGCGCTTAGATTCCTTTGTATGAGCAAAGTCAGTCGCACAAGTGCTCCTATTAACGGGGAGTGATTCTTTGTTGTGAAAAGTCGGGTTTATTGATACTATTTTTGATATGAATACATACCCTTAACAAATAATTCTTCAAAGATGCCGCAAGATTGCTTCATTTGCAATAAATCTTTGACTGACGGTAAAATTGTTACTGTTGAACACGGACTAAAATCTATAATTGATTCAAGTAGTGCAAGAAACGATGGGTTTGTTGAATACTTGAAAGACAAACAGTCGGTGGATCAGTTCATGTAGTGTCGCAAAATGTACACCCGAAAGTGGGCATTGCGGCAGCTAAAAGACAACAAGAGACAGAGGCCAGTACATCTCTGAGTAGTCCACCTCGTACTAGAGTCCTATCAGGTGAGACAACATTTTGTTTTAAAAACTGTTGCTCATTTTGTGATGATGAAGCAAATGAAGAGACTGAAAAGAAAAAACAGCAGAATATACGGCGTTGAATTTGTCAAGTTGCTACTTTTTCCTTTAAAGATAATATTCTAAAGATTGCACATAATCGTTCAGATGACGTAGCAAAAATTGTTATTGCACGCATACAATATGAATACGATTGAGTTGCTGCTGAAGCGGAGTACCATTCTAATTGCTACACTTCATTTCTAAAGCATTCTGTAGGTCTTAAAGCAGGTCGTCCTGAAAATCCCGCTGTTACTATGGCGATGACAGAAATATTTGATTATATTGAAAATAATGATGATTGTCAGTTTTCACTGTAAGAACTAAAAAATATTTGTAAAACTGAAATTCTCTGATGATAAAACAATCAAAAACAGATTAACGTTAAGGCAATAGAATGATTATAACCGAGAAACGTGGAAGTTTAGCAATGATTTGTTTACACTCAGCACGATATACTGAACAAAGCTTGGTACGAAAATAATAATAATAAAAAAAAAAACAGCAAAAGAGGAAAGATTTAGGGTACTAAAGACTGCGGCAGAAATTATTCAAGAAGATATTCAATCTGTCGTGTGCGACACTAACAATTATCCCCCGCCATGTCAAATGTTTGAAAATATTAAGTGACAATCCGGAGTCATTGACTTATTTTTTGGAGCAAATTTTCTTAAAAAGAAAACGATCTAAATTGGAACATTTGAAATTAATATGTACTAGTGTCAGCCACTGTATTATGGCTGCTGTTTGTCCTAGACCTTTCATCTCGATATTACAATTGGGTCTCTCAGTTTTTTTTCATCGACGATTTGGATCTAAACGTTTGATACAAATTTCCTCGTCTTTTGGTTTAAGTGCTTCGTATAATGATACTATGGCGTATGAGGCGGCTACAGTTTTTAACCATCAGCCACATATTTTACCACCAGAAACCGGGACATTTATTCAATACGCAGCAGACAATGCTGGTATTAACGTAGAAACTTTAGATGGCCATAACACTCTACACATAATGGGTATAATCCAAATTATTACTCCTAGAAGTTCAGTTTTAGCAGAAGATCCTTTATAGCGAATGAAACAAATTATTTCAGCGAAAGAGTTTGCAGAAAAAGCTCATGTGCCAACACAAGAGTACCACAATAATGGTGTAGTAGGATATAGTAAAATTACTGCTCAGAATTTTGCTTATGAAAGTGATACAACTTCTTTCTTACTCCGGAAAATATATTTGTTATGGTTGTATGGGAAATGGAATAATTTATCGCTATCAGGTTGGAACGGTTATATTGAAGGTTTAACAAAGAATAATATGGATTTTTCAATGTTTAGAATTTTGTTCTTACCATTTATTCACCAACCTGCAAATGACTACAATAGTATATACACTACTTTACTTTGTGCTTTGGAGAATACAAAGCATTACTTGTTACTTTTGATCAACCTTTGTATGCAAAGGCTAGAAAAATTGTTGCTGCTGCACCTGAAGAATCTGATTAGGGATAATAGGTACTGAGAGGCATCTTATATCCGTTAAATAAGGGATAATGTTGTACTTGTTTCACCATTTTCACATAATTTGAACCAGAAAGAGTTGAACTTCATATAAAAACGTCTTTTCAACATATTGTATAATTTACAAATTAATATGCGCTTTTTATAATAACAGTTATGTTTTGAAATAATTGCAAAATAAAATAAAAAAAACATTTTTTGACCTTTGACCGTGCATAAAATTTTTATATTAAGTGGGATCGATGGGGATTTTTTATATTTCATTTATAATTGTGTATTTTGTGTCTCTGCCAATTTTCAGCTGTGTGTGAATTTTTCCGATTTTTAAAGTTTTTTTTGCTTATTTTGACCTTTGACCTCCCATAAAATTTTTAATTCAAGTGGAATCGATGGGAATTTTTCATATATCATTCACAATGATGCATTTAAAGTCTGTACCAATTTTCAGCACTGTATGAATGTTTTCAATTTAAAAAAAAAAAAAATTTCAATTTTGACCTTTGACTTTGCATAAAATTTTTAGCTCCACTCGGATCGATGAGAACTTTTGACATTTCACTTATAATGATGTTCTTAAGGTCTTTACCAATTTTCAGCTTTATGGGAATTTTTCCGAACTCGAATGTCTATTTTGACCGGGCTAATGATGCTTTTCAAGTATATTTGAGAAAGTATCAAACCGTAGAAAAACACGAGTTGACAAAAAATAATTCTTTTGAAGCCGAGCGAGGCTCGGTCGTCCAGGTACTAATAACAATAAATTAATAAATGCAAAAAATAAGTTAAAAATCGAAAACCTAGTAAAGAAGTAAACTTAAACAGTTAACCCTGCTGCATTAAATAGCTGTCCCGCCCAAATGACTTAATCATCACTATTGTCTTTTCATATGTTTATGGCATCTGCTTTAATTTGATTAAAATGTTAACATTCATCTTCACTTATATTGTAAAAAGATCAACTTGAACTACCTATATCTTTCTGCATTATAACTTAAGATATTTGCTTTTGAAATCTGCATGTTTGTATAATCTTTTTTCAAAATTTAGTGCTTTAAGAAACCTAGATCTTTTTATAAAAAAAATTAACTTGGTTATGGAAGATGAACTGTAAGTAGAAACAGACCACTTAATTTTGTAATAGATAGGATCCGTGAGAACGCGCAAGCAATAAAGTTTAATGTTCTTGCTGATTCTGATACAAAATGAAGCTGTCTGTTTCTGCTTCTAGTTCACCTGCCCTCTCTCAGTAGTTAAGCCGTAGTAGGATTTTTTAAAGGCGTGAAACTACTGCTTGTTAATTTTTAGAGGCTTGAAATTACTTTTCAGGGTTTGTACGCTCCTTCAAAACTCCTTCAATGCTCCTTCATTTAGAAAATTCTTTTGAAGCGCCTTTCTAACTCCTTCATTTTGGTTTTAACTTCTTCAAAACTCCTTCTTTCTTAGTTCAAGACTACATAATCTTCTTCTATGACAATAGCTTAAAATATTTCAATCGACAACTTAACTTCGTCCCAAGGGGCGATTTTAGACCCTATAATCGCAATTTTAATGTAAATTCGTATATTTGTTTCATAAAGATGTGATTTACATATTGATCATAGAATCATAAGAGTTGAAGGTGAAAATATTATTAGTTAACTAAGACGTTTCTCAAGTGAAGTAAAACATGCTTAAATGGTGCTTGGCTATTTTTTCAAGTTTTATGATTGCTGTTTTCTCTCCACCACACTCTCAGCAGCAAAAGTCAGGTTGTCTAATTATTTAAATATTTATAAATACATACGTTGACTTACTATATATTAAGTGAGTGTGTTAAAAAAAACAATTGTTTAGTAAATCACAGATATGATATTGTAAAAAAGGCTCATCCACAAGTGATGTCATACCTTGAGGGAAGACGGGTTCTTGAAATTGTAATAAGGGAAAGAGAGAGGTTGACATCACAGTTATTGTAACAATATATTTATAAAAAATATGATGTGACAAGAGGAGGAGTTACGTGAAGTGTGACACTTTGACAAGGAGGGAAGGCCGTCAAATATGTTGAAAACAAGTGAAACATCATTAAATGACAGTCCATTAGTACTCCTTCAAAATCTCATTTTACTCCTTCAAAACTCCTTCATTTTATTTCTGAAATTGAGTACGAACCCTGCTTTGAGTGACATGAATGAAAATCGTGATACCATTTTATTGATCAATGCCAAAAAAAAGTACCTTTCTAAGAGTAAAATTGAAGATAACAGGGAAAGGAAAAGGAAAAAATGCATCACATGCTACTGTTAACTCACGCTAACTTGATGCCTTACAACTTGAATGTTTCTTGATTTCTAAGTTTTCATTGGTCCCAAACTCTGAGAAGGCTGCAGGAACTTCTCATAATTCAAAATACTACATAACACTGCACAGCCCAAAAAAAAAAAAAAAAAAAAACCCTTTAAATGGATGCCTCAATTGCCAAATCGATTAACTCCACTTAAAAAAAAAATAAAAAATTCCTGATTCCTGCTTTAATAGTGCTTTATAAATGCTTATTATATGAATTAAAGTTTTGGTTCAGTACATTTCTGACCATGTGATGGCAGAAAAGGTAACATGAGGGCCTATTTACTCTAATGGATAGCACCATCTTCTTCATAACTTTTCTCTACTTTTTATTTTATGGAGTTAGTCGATTTGGTAAGTGAGGCATCCAAATATCACAATAGCATTTACTATTCAATCACCATATAAAGAAGCGAAAAAATATGGGAGCAGTGCATCCTCAGAAACATAAATATGCATTAATGCAAAATTATAAACATTCTTAATTTCATTTTTGAGCAATCACGATTGCTTATTGTTCTCGTTTGACTGTTTTGATGTCTTTTGATTTTATTTTCCCACTGCCACCCTCTGCAGCATCACCGTCGACCGGGTCCTCACGATGCTGCTCCTATAGAGAAAGTTGGTGACGGCACGTGTGTGTTATAAACACACACACACGCGCATACATACACAACTACACACACATACACACTCATACATACACAACTACACACACATACACACTCATACATACAGACACATACACACATACACACAACTACTCACACATTCATGCATACATACAGACACCTACACACATACACACAAAAACATCCACACACATATACACACAACTATCCACACATTCATGCCTGCACACAGACATAAACACGTATGCCTACACACACATACACATACTCCCCCCCCCCACACATTCATACACACAACTACCCACACACTTATGCCAGCACAGACACAAACGCTCATTCCTACACACACATACACATACTCCCCTTCCCACATACACACACATTCATACACACAGCTACTCACACACTTATGCCTGCACACAGACAAACACACATGCCTACACACAGACACAAACACACATGCCTACACACACACATACACATACCCCTACACACAACACACATACCCCCCACACACACAAACACACACGCCTACATACACACACTCGTGATTGCAAAAAACTTAATTTGAATTCAAGATGTCAAAATTCAAATTAATTTTTTTTTTTAAATCTTAATTTTATCTGTGAATGTAACTTCAATAAATAGAAACAATACAGGAAGTTTCTGAAGACCTGCAACTCTTCTGCAACATGTTTCTATTATTAGTTTTTTTTTTTACAATGTGAACATTTTTCAAACATAGTCCTTCAAAAGAATGTTAACTGTTAATATTATGCTCCCAATGAAAATAATGGCCATGAAATTGTTAAAAATTTAAAAAAAAATAGGGGGAGCTGTCTCCAAAATGTGGGGAGAGGGGGTGATGGTAGAAAACTGGTCATATTTGGATTTGGGGTCGTCTTACTAAAGTATCAGCAATAAGGGTGTCAGAAGCATTTTGAAGGTTTTTTTTTATTTGTCATGCTGTGTAATTCATAGGTTTTAGCCTATCTGTTTGGACTTAAAGTTATCTAGAGTCAATTGTATTTGGATTTCTAAAATTTGTAATATTTGACATTTTGTATTTGAAATGATGAAAACATAAAAAAGTTTTTTTTTTAAAGTTATCCACTGCTTCTTTTCCTTTATGATGTTACATTTTAGTTTTAAAATATGTGGATTGAAGATACACTTTATTAAATTTTTGAGGCATCTTTCCGATTTACAATGTGTGATCTATGCATGTAGAAGTATTAAAAATATATCTGCCCACAACATGTTTTTTTCTTTTGCAAATCGTATTTTAGTGTTTTGACTCAAAATTTTATTATATTTAAGAACTGTCAATTTTTGTAGCTCATAAAAGTAATATTCTGAAAGTTACACTTCAATATATATTAAAATGTTTGTGTTGAACTATTTGAAACAAAACTGAAATTTGTTTAGATTTTTATTTAATGTATTATATATCTTTCCCTTAAGATTGCTTGCATTCAGCTGATAAATGCCTTAGTTACGTCACCTGATGATTTAGATTATCGTTTGCATTTGAGGAATGAGTTTATGAGAACTGGCCTCATTGATGCTTTAGAAGTAAGCTTTTATCATTATCAATATTATGGTTAAATATTTTAAGTTAAAAGCATTTTATTTAGTATGAAATTTGATTGTATTTTTAGAACTTGCAAGTAGAAAATAACCAAACTACTGAGTTAAGTATTCAGCTGAAAATATTCCATGATCACAAAGATGAAGATTTTGATGAATTTTCACAAAGATATGAAAATGTGCGCTTAGAGTTTGAGTATCCTTTTCTCTAAATGGGAATGTATTTTACAAAATGTATTCAAATTTGATTTTATATTTATGTACATAATGCATGCTATACTAAATAGCTTGATTTTGTGAGTGTCATGAAAAAGTGAGTGAAAGTAAATATAAACTTTTCTTTCATTTTTGAACTAGAAGACAGATGTTAGCTAATTTTAATTGAATTTTGAGTGATTCCGTACCAACTCAACCATTGGGGGTTGCATGACCGACTCGGATTTTCTTTAAATTTTATATACAGATTGATGATATAGAGGCATGAAAAAGTCCAAATTTTTCGCTTCCTGCTCCACTTTTTTTTTGAGATAACGGGTCCTCAAAGTTTGTCCACCCGCTCAAAATGCCAAGAAAGTGATATCATTTAATTTTTTTTTCTTAAAAATTCTACTCATGCAATATAGAAGTGTTTGGTATCTATGAAAATTAGTCACTCCAGGCATTCAGGAAAAAAATATTACAATGTTTAAAATGAAAACGGTTAAGGTACAGTACTCTTAGAAGTTACTACCACAAAAATTTGATTTTGCAGATTTCGCTGAAATTGAGACATTGATTCCAAAAAAAGGGAAACAAAACCAACGGTTTGCTCACTTTCTGGTAGTCTACTGGTGTTCCCTATAAATAACTACACAATAAATTATTTGGGTTTCACACTCCTTCTTGGAAATATTTAAGCTGAAAGACAACCCATAAGTCAAAAAAAAACGCAATTTTGACCATTTTGGCAGCCGTTTTTTCTCCTATAGGGAGAGAGCGCTAGGAACTTATTTCTTTTTTTTCAGTAAACTACTGATATGTTAGCTATTCACAGGAAAAGAGTTTACTTTTGGTTATTATTTGCATAAAGAGATATCCGGCTTATAGCATATGCATGTTTTCCTTGTAATACCATATGCTTGTGTTCGTCCCCTCAGACTTTACAATAATAGGAAAGAAAAATAATGCATTTATTAATTGTACTATACCTAGAAGAATTCAAAAAAATTAACATATTACTGCATTAAAAAAAATATTTTAAAAAAATTCTGTATTTTATATTAATACTAGCAAAAATACCCGGCGTTGCCTGGGTCAGCAATAATTATGAGAAACAATCGTTACTTGCATTTGTTTTCTGTTTTAAGTGAAAGAACTTAAAACACACCTTTTTGACGTGATTTAAAATCTAGCTTCTTCCTTACTCATAAAACTAAAGTAGCAGTAAGTAAAAAGAGCAAAATAGTATTCATTTAGAAACGAAAACACGAAATTTAAGCGTATACAAATTTGAAGAATTTCCGAAATATGAAATTAAACTTGACATGTTTAAAAAGATTTATCTGTTAGTACTTTTTTTTTTAATCCAAAACCTTCTCTGTATGGCTATTGATGTACGAACTGTTTTAAAAAATGTAGCCGCCCGTGTTCCCCTTACACTTGCTTTAGTTATTTTGGGAAATTTCAATTTTTGTGGGCACTTGGTGCGGTTTAAAATCTTACCAAATTTGCGGGAATTATTTTGGGACACTTTCAAAAATACTCCTTCTCCTTACTAATTTTTATTATAGAAATATTGTTGCCAGATGCTGAGATACTTTTGGTCAACATAAAATGGCGCTAAACGGTTTCATCCGAAATGTTTCCAAAATAAGTAGTAAAATTTGGCGATTGTTTGAAATCGTGCAAAAAGAAAAATTAATGGAAGAAACATTATTACGTAGTCTTTGGGCTCAAAAACAGCGACAGTGGAAAAAACTGCCAAATGCACCAGCTACTGAAATCTTTTCGAAAAAATTCTGGCGATATTTCTGCTGGTTGGTTGGATATAGTGAGCAAGTGTCCAATCAGCAGAAATAATAATAATAAACCATTAATTACATAAGTTCCGTTTAAAAGTAAAATGATCAGCCAAATCCATTTATTTTTAGCCAATCTTGTGGAAAAACGTTACTTTAAGATTTGACTTGAGAAAAGCCTCAAAAAGTCAGAAGAAACGCAAAATTATTCAACAATACAACAATTCTTGGGAGTTGAGATGACACACTAAATAATGACTTGGGTTGATGAAAGCCTTCGAACAGGGAACAAAAAAGCTCATAACTCGTTTTTTATACAACTTAGAAACTTCGAACAGATGCTATATTCAGCAGAAAAATTGGCGCTTTCGATGGACATATAACGTTAATATGTGCACGTTTTTTTCCACCCCCATATTGGGGCATTTATGCGAAAATTGGGACTAAAATTGGAATAAAAAGGGAACTATCAATCGGATTTTTTTCGAACTGGTCTATAAACCTTCCCAGTACCAAACTGAACAAACGGTGAAAGTTTCAGCCAAATCTGCCGGGTAGTTTCTGAGATCTTAGGGAACAAATTTACCAAACTCCATTTTTATATATTAAGATTAGGCATTTGACGAAAACAGAAAATAGACTTTTTTCCCCCCAAAACTGAGCAATTTGCATTCATAATTATAAAGCACTAAATATTTTTTTTAAAAATCAGTTTAAAAAAAGGAATTATAAATATTTATCTCACAAGCAATATAAGTTAAATTTAGCATAATATTGAAAATTGATGCAAACATAATTTAGCTGCAAGCTTAAGTTCCTGTATTTTTTTTTCTTCCCTACAGCAAATACTTTAATCTGATTAGATATGTTTGCAGCCACAACAGGTACCAAAAGCAGATTTACTAATTGGAATAAATTTATGGTATTCTCTTGTAGCCTCAATTGTTGCGGCAAAAGCTACTTTTTCAGAAAGCACAAATAGGATTTAGAAATAAAGAAAAATTTGTAAAGCATGATGAAAAGAACGAAAAAAAAATATTAATTTCAGACTCTTAAGGCTTATGGTTTTAGAAGGAAATATGCTACAATAAAGCATGATCTACTTTTGTAAAATTTTAAATTTCACTTCAGTTAAAATGTCCATCCTTCAGTTCCTGTAGCGGCTTAAAAATTACCACTTCAACAGTGCTTTACGCATTTGGTATAGTTTACTAGAAGCAGCTGTTAGTTACAATTGGGTGAGCAGTTTTAGGAAGGGTTCTTAATCTTTATTCGGGATTGATAAATAAACGAAGACAAGCCTAGCTGGGCCCAGAGCCTATTGCTTGTCGTCACTTTTATATTTGCATAAAATATATTATTGTTAAAGCAATTTTAAAATGATCAAATTTTTCTTCGCATCTGAAGAACATGTAGCAAACACAAGAGAATTGCTTTCTGAAAGACTAGCTTTTGCCGCAATTATTGAGGCTACAAAAGAATACCATATATTTATTTGGATTAGTAAATCTAAGCTTTCGGTATCTATTGTGTCTGCAAACATATCTAATCAGATTAAAGTATCTGCTGTAGGGAAGATAAAAAATACAGGAACTTATGCTTGCAGCTAAATAAAATTATGTTTGTATCAATGTTCAATATTATGCTAAATTCAACTTATATTGCTTGTGAGATAAATATTTATAATTCTTTTTTAAACTGATTTTTTAAAAAATTATTTAGTGCTTTATAATTATGAATGCAAATTGCTCAGTTTTGGAAAAAAAAGTCTATTTTCTGTTTTCTTCAAATGCCTAATATTGATATAAAATACAGAATTTTTTTAAAAATATTTTTTTAAATGCAGTAATGTGTTAATTTTTTGAATTCTTCTAGGTATAGTACAATTAATAAATGCATTATTTTTCTTTCCTATTATTGTAAAGTCTGAGGGGACGAACACAAGCATATGGTATTACGAGGAAAACATGCATATGCTATCAGCGGGATATCTCTTTATGCAAATAATAACCAAAAGTAAACTCTTTTCCTGTGAATAGCTAACATATCAGTAGTTTACTTAAAAAAAAGAAATAAGTTCCTAGTGCTCTCCCTTTAGGAGAAAAACGGCTGCCAAAATGGTCAAAATTGCGTTTTTTTTGACTTATGGGTTGTCTTTCAGCTTAAATATTTCCAAGGAGTGTGAAACCCAAATAATTTATTGTGTAGTTATTTATAGGGAACACCAGTAGACTACCAGAAAGTGAGCAAACCATTGGTTTTGTTTCCCTTTTTTTGGAATCAATGTCTCAATTTCAGCGAAATCGGCAAAATCAAATTTTTGTGGTAGTAACTTCTAAGAGTACTGTACCTTAACCTTTTTTCATTTTAAACATTGTAATATTTTTTTCCTGAATGCCTGGAGTGACTAATTTTCATAGATACCAAACACTTCTATATTGCATGTGCTATCTGTGTACCAAATTTAAAGAAAATCTGAGTCGGTCATGCAACCAACTTTTTTTATTTTGGTTGAGTTGGTATGGAATCACTCTTTTTCGACTTCAATGTAATTTCTGTAGTTAATTTAATTTTTTTTTAAATTCAGAGAGAACAATGTTTAATCAGTTAAATCAAGCCTAGGTATGTTGTATAGCAGCCTGTTGTGGTTGTAAACAACATATTTTTATTAAAATTTTTAAGAGCTGAAAAAACAGTAGGTCTTTTTGAACTGTTGTTACATTATAAATAAATTATCTGACTTTGTTTAATAGAGTTGATTGTTTTTGTATAACAGTTTACATGTATGATGTTAATTAAAACTGAAACTATTACAAACTTTTATAGAGCGATTAAAATTTTCTACGCTATTTTGACTGATTGAAACTAAATGTTTATGCGCCTACTTCTATTTCCCACTGAATTTTATTTGCTTTAACAAATCGTAGAGATATGAATGATTGTTATGAACTTATTAAGCAAACGATAGCTGAAACTCCTGCTGAAAATGACTTTCTGTCAGTACTTCAGCATTTACTTTGCTTACGAGATGATATTAGTGTTAGGTAAGTCACTTTTTTTCATTTGCAACCAAACTTTATTCTAGTGGTTTGATGTATCATTTATATTTATATTATTATGTTTCTAGGTCTGCTTATTACAGATTGATAGAAGAATGTGTTTCTCAAATAGTATTACATAAAAATGGCTGTGATCCAGATTTCAGACATACAAAAAGGTTTAAAATAGATGTCGAACCTTTAATAGGTAAAGATTTTTTTAGTTCTGTCTAAGAGAAAACAAATTTTTTATCTGGTTGCAATAAAGTTTTAACAAAATGTTTAGTGTGATATTCATCTGTATCAGGGGCTTAGAGCTTTTATTTCTACAAAAATAGTTAAAACTCCTTTTTTCTCTTAAAATTCACAGAAAAAAAAACACACACACAGGACACTTAGTTCCTTTGCAAATTAAACCCTGTTCTCTACTAAGCTTTAAAAATAAAAATTAATTTGTCATATTACAGGGCACCAGAAAGAAAAAGTAGAATCCAATTAAAACTGGACAAAAATTGTTTGTTGTCATATAATATGCATCTTCAATGCTTGTAATTTAATGAGATTTTAGAGACTGTTTGCCGCTTTTATTCTTAAGAAGAAAAAAAAGGAAGAAAGAAAAAAAACCCCACATATGTTCTAAATACCCAGAAAACATATGAAAAAGGAGAAAGAAAAATAGCAAAGAATCTTCCTATTGCAAATTAAAAAAACAATGTTATGTTCCCAGCACATATTAAAACAATAACAAAATGGTGATGATGAACAGTTTTTTTTTCTTTTTTTTTTAAATTTAAAAATGTTTTATTTTGATGGAAATATAACCTGAAGATATAAAAGTTTGCTTTTCCTTGCTACTGAAATTAGAGTATTTTCCCCTATATTTTTGCCAAATAGCAGTTCTGGACCAACTTATTGTGATACATTAAACGATTTTGGCTATAAATTGTCTAAGCAAGTTATTCATTTCAAAACAAAATCTGATATGAAAGTTGACCCAAGAATAGCTACTAAGTCACTCTGCTCAGCATACACAATTACTGAAATCAGTTTAGAATAAGTTCCAGAAAATTGCTGTCATGCCAACAGCAAATAAAAAAAAAATTGAACATGATTTTTTACTTTTTTTAAAGGACATTTTGCACAGTGAAATAGAAAGGCTTAGAAAGGAAAGCTCCCGAATTTCTCACCCTTCTAACATCACCAAAGATAATTTCAAGTTATATTTTAGAACCTTAATGGAGAAAAATTTCTGGGAGTGCCCTCAAACCCACCTTCCATCCCCTATTATTACGAAACATAACCTAAAAAATGCAGTTTTGAGCCAATAATCTTGAAAAATTTCAGAGAGAGAGAGAGCTCCCTACACCCTTATCACCTTTCAATGAATTATAGCATAGAGTTGCTCTCATAAAGCTTCAATATCATCAAATTTTTGAGGTAGCTCTTGAGTCCTGACCTTTTTCCTAATGTCATTAGAGATAGCCTAAAATGCATTTTTAGGACATCAATTTCCAAACCTTTCTCGGGAGCGTCTCTGAACCGCTTTACATTCCCTAATGTTACTACTAAAGATAGCCTTAAATTGCATTTTAAAGATATTGAAAACCTCTGGGTGGATTCCCGGAACCCGAATCCTTTCTTCCCAAAGTTAACCTAGTATTGAGTTGTCCCATTCCTATACCATTACCAAACATTACCTAAAATTGCACTTCACTGTAGAAAAATTTCAAGAGAGATCCCCTTAACTTCACCATAGATAGTTTAAAATTGCATATTTTAAACTTTTGTTTCAGAATTTTTTTGAGGGAGGCACCAATAAATTCCCCCAACATTATCAAAGAGAGCCTAAAATTAATTTAAATTTTGAACATTGTGGTTAGAGCTTAAACTCTCTTTATCAAAAATTGTAAATATTGACTTCATATTTTAAAATTGCTTCAAGGGGCCATTTAACTGAACTTTTTTCCCCCTTGTTTCTCTAATATAGAAACAATAATTGATAAATCAAAACAAGAAGATGAACGTGTCTTTGATGAGCTTAGCAAAAAATTAGAAGATGCCTTAACAGCCAAACAAGAATCTGAAGCAAGGTTGGCTCAAATTGAAGGTCGTCTACAGGAATATGAAGCAATTATAACTGATGCAAAGAAAAAGGTAATGCAGTTCTTGCAATGAATTCAAATTTCACTATTTGTACAACTATATATCTTTAAGCACATTTTAGTTATCCGTATTATTTGTTTCATTTTCATAGGGAACACTACCTCAGTTACCACCTGGAATGACAACACTAATCGCCAACTCTTGTCCACCTCCTCCTCCGCCTCTTCCAGGAGGTGGAATTCCTCCTCCCCCGCCACCACCACCTCCTGGTTCTGGTGGAATCCCTCCTCCTCCACCAATGCCTGGATGTGGTCCACCCCCTCCTCCACCTATGCCAGGATGTGGTCCACCGCCACCCCCACCTATGCCAGGCATGGGACCACCACCACCACCTCCTCCACCTGGTCTTGGTGGATTTAGACCACCAGCACCACCCATGGGAGGACTTTCTCCTAATCTTCCATCATCTAATGTTTTACCTCATGGAATGCAGCCAAAACCGAAGTATGTCTTAGAGACACCTTTAAAACGTGCCAATTGGAAAAAGGTAATTAAATTTGAAACATAATTGCACTGCACAGTTTGTCATTTTAATTTATATTTAAAACTCTGTATTTTTTATTTTATGCTTATTAATTTAATGAAAAATGTCAATTTTGACTGAAAAATTGAAAAAAAAAAAAAAAAAAAACAGCATTTAAAAACATTCTGATGGTAACAGATTAAGCAATAATAAGTTGTCGTTTTTATTGCAGAATTGTTTAGAAATGTATTCTTGAAAGCCTCAACAGCAGCTTCAAATGAATAAATGGAAAAATATTACTCAAAGAAATTTTTTGACTCTGTAAAATTTGATCTTGACCATAGCATAAACTAAAATGAAGTGCCAGTGAGCATGTAAAAAAAAAAAAAAAAGGATGGAATTCATTTCAAAATATATAGTCAGGGGTTGATTCAGGCATAAAATCGGATTCCTTTTGCAAACCCTTCACAAAATTAAATATTGTAGAAGCGGCTAATTCACAAATTTTATACTTTAAACATTGCACGAAATTTCTTATGTACATGTTTTCACAGTTGTTTCATTACTTTTAAGCTCAATCAATTCGACTAAGAAAACAATTAGTAAAAAAACCCTCCAGCTTTTAAGTCATTCCCAGTAAATTCCTTTATTTCAAGGGATTTCAAATGAGATTTGTGATAGCTAAACATGCTGTTGGTGGCTGTGATATGAGAGGATTTTTTTCATGAAGAAAATGTAAAAAAAAAAAAAAAAAGAAAAAAAAAAGACAAAAAAAAAAAAAAAAGTTCTGTTTACAAAAAGAAAAAAGCTGGCATAAATATCTTTTTTCACAAAATGTAGACTCAAAAATAAAAAACTACATCGACCTGATAATGTTGTCAGATAATTTATTTAAAATTGCAGTGGAACCCTGATTTTATGTTTTCTGTTTCATATGCTAGCCCCCTTTTGACATAATTTACTGCAACTCCGTGAAAATTGCTATATGATAATACTAAAATGTTCCGTATTTTACGTTACCCATTTTCAAAAATTTGGGTTAAAGTATTTTTCTATTAACAGATCAAAATCATTTTTCATCTAAAGGGCTGAAATAGACCAATGATCTCAGTGCACGGGCTGGTTTCAAGTGCCCCGTTTTTCACTTCATAATCCATCTAAGACTTGCACAAACTTTTTTTTACATTTCTTTTGTTTGAAGCAAAGTTTCTTTTACAGCTGTTTGAAGCTTCAGTGGCCTTCTTTTTGTTGTCTTAGTATCCTTCAAACAATAGTAGGAAAGTCCTCGTACAGTCAATCTTCCTTCACGAAAGTTTAGGAACATAACTGCTGATGTTGTTCTTGGGGAAAATTTTACAGAAGTTGATAATGGAAATATTGTTTGATCAAATCACAAGTTCCTTTAATATCGGATTTAATATTCACTGCTGATGCTAGTGATGAAGAGGATGAAACAAAGAAGTAGTGCAGAAAGTCTCCAAAGCTGATCAAATGTTTCAAAGCATAAAAACTTTTAAACAATTTTTATTTGCAAATGCGAACCAAGAGGCAATTAATAACCAAACCAAGAAACAAATTTGCAAAACATTGTTGCTATAGAAAATCATGCTATAAATGAAATTAATGCTAAAAACAAAAAAAACATTATTGCAAGAGAAAAAAAAATCCACTTCTAGTTTTAAAGAAGATCTTGGTTTTCACAACCCCACTACCCATTTTACAATTTCCCACTTGGCATGTCTTTTATAATTAATCCGACGAAAAACGTAAAATCTGGAACCCCCTTTAATTGTGTTTTAAAAATAAATAATTTTTTTTATAACTGGTTGTGACACTTTTGGATCAATACATTGATTGTTATATCTTACTACTATTATATATGCGAAAGTTTGTCTGTATGGATGTATGGATGTTTGTTACTCTTTCACGTAAAAACTACTGAATGGATTTTGATGAAACTTTACAATAATATAGCTTATGCATCAGAATAACACATAGGGTAGTTTTCGTCCCATTTTGGGGGGCAAAACCCCTCAGGGGGGCAATAAAACACAATTTTCGTATAAATTCTCTAATGTGGGGATGAAAAAATACTTGCACATATTAACATTATATGTCCATCGAAAGCTCTGATTTTTCTGCTGAAGATGGCACCTGTTCGAAATTTCTAAGTAGAATAAAAAACGAGTTATGAGCTTTTTAGTTCCATGTTCGAAGGCTTTCCTTAATTCAATACAATATTTAGTGTATGATCTCAACTCTCTGCCGATAGCGACTATTGTATTGTTGACTATCTTTGCTTTTCGTGACTGTTCAAGGCTTTTCTCAAGTCAAATCTTGAAGTAAGATTTTTGCACAAGATTGGCAAATAATACATGGATTTGGCTGATTTTTTTTTTCCATTTTAATGCAACTTTGAGGCAATTAATGGTTTTTTTTAAAAATTTATTTGTATTGACTGGGTATTTAATCGATCAGTTGGAATCTAGCCAAACTTTTTTTGTGGAATCATTTCAATAGCTAAGGCATTTGGCATTTTTTTCAACTGTCGCTTGTTTTGAAGCTAAAGACTACGCAATACTGTGTTTCTCGGTTTTCACCATGTAACCAAATATCGCCATTTCTTTAATATTTCTTTCTTTAAATTTGTTAACACATAAAATAATTCTCCAACTAATTCGCAAATTCATAAACAGTGCAAAAACTTCCATTACTTTGTCTTTGCACACAATTTCAAACAATTGCCAAATTTTTACTGTTTATTGGAAACATTTGGGGTAGCATCATTGTTGACCCTATTTTGGGACGATTTCTACGGTAAGAAGTTATACTTATACAATAATTTAGATTGCCAGTGTAGCGCTCGATATTATGCATTTGATGAAGATCGGGATTATAAGAGAACTGTTTCACTTTATTTAAGAATAGTTGACCTCATTCGAACTAGATTTTTTGGGAATTACCCAAACTTAGTGTTCACTCTAGGAAAAAAAAGGGCAGGGTGCTGGTCTTTGAAAGGGGCACTATTTATTATAAAAAGGGCACTATATGTTTCAACGTGATCTTCCCCAATCCAAGACCAATGAGACTCCTCTCAAAAAGTACTGAGCGCCCCCCCCCCCCAAAAAAAGAAGGAAAATAACATCTTAAAACACTGCGAAAATTTCATCCATTCCTCTGTACCATGACCCCCCTCCCCTCAGGGGCATAGGCAGCAGGGTGGGGGAGAACAGACACCTGTTACCCCCGGCCTGATCCTCAAGGGTGTCCAATATTTTTAAAACTAGGGGTGAAATATAGAAGCAAACAACATGGAGGGGGACCCGGAAAAGTCATTTGTGATAGGCCCCAAAATCTCTGTGTGCACCCCTGCCCCCCCCCCTAATTTCCACCATTGACTTCAGTACTGAAAATCATTTCTTCCAGAAAATGCACTTGTCTTTAGGGTTAGATTGCCCCCCCCCCCCCAAATGCCAACTAAGCACATTTTCCAAACGTAGGAACAGTTAACTAATGCTGAATCTTCGCTTTGGGTGTGTTTCAACACTTTTCAGGCCATAATTTGCCTACTTTTCCTATAAGAATGAAAAATTCTAGGCATTTCAAAATCCTTTGAATTTTAATGTAAGATGAACAATATTTAATTACAGATCCCCCTTCCTATCTAAAAACTGCCTAGTAATGTGCATTATGCCATAAGTATCTTAGTAAACATCAAAATCATGATGAATGTAAATTCAACTTTTTAAAAAACATCAGACTGATTATTAAAATACTGTGTGCAGTGCTTCAAAAATGCAGTAGTAGCAAGGTGCAAAACAAAAAAAGGCTTTATTTGAATGCATAGTGTTGGACTTGATGCAACTTCATGACACAAATATGTTTGCAGATGCATGCGCTACCCAAGCAGCTGGGGCCAAAATCCAAGATTTTAATTTCACTGACAATTTTTATGAAAATTTAATACATCATCATTTTATTTTTGTGATTTTTTAAAAAGCAATATTATAGTTTTTTATATAAAAAAAAGAAACATTGCAGGATAATTTTAGTTGGGGAAAAAGCACAAGTGTGTCAAAAGTATGTTTTTAATTATGTCAATGAGTTTTTTAAAATAATCTGTTAGTATACAAATCATATTCAAAGATAATACAAATACTCAGCAAAAAGGAGTGAATGAATAAATATTTCGCAGCAGAAAATTTCCATGGCAAATTTCACACAAAACAATATGTTTCCATTTCAAATGTTCTTTTTTTTTTAGGGGGGGGAAGGGCTAAAAATTCAAGATAAAAAAATACTCTTGTATTTTAGTTCAGTAGGCTTTTTACTGTGTACTACTTAAAAAACAATTAGAAAGTTCACCAATCAGAAACAGCGTTGTTTTGGCAATGCGCCAAAATTAGCTAAGCCTAATTTCCACGTGCAAACGAAAAACGGACACAAAGGGCTGAAACGCTACCAAAATGGCCTATTCATACGATGTTTATTGCCCAATTCAACATTCTATTTCAAAAATTAATTTTCATTTTGTTGAAGGTGTCGTTTTTGTTACATTATTTTCGTTAATCTTCCGATTTTGCAAGTGCGATTTCGGGGAAGTAATAGTTATAAATGGGGTAAAATCGACTTGTTTTGGACCTTGAAATTGTTAACTAGAACGGTAAATGAGTTTTAAAACGATAATTTCGCAAACTTAGTTATTTAATTTTTTTTATTTTTCAAATTTTTTTATTTATATATATTTTTAGAATTTTTCGTGGGTTAATTCAACAGACTTCGCGGGCCACGTTTGGCCTGCGGACCATAGGTTGTGCATTCCTTAGACTCTAAGGAATTCAAGCACTATGTTAGCTTTCAAAATTTTATCAATCACTTCAAAATAAACGCGTTTTCAAGCCCTTTTCAAGGATTATAAAGAGCATACGAACCCTGCTTCTATTCTGTTTTTCAGTAAAAAAGAAAAAGAAAAACAGCTTGAAATATTTCAGTAAACTTCACATTTTTTCGGCCGGCATCATCGTCAAGAACCGTGTATTTTCAAATCAAGAACCGTTTGCGTTTGCACTCTGACTTTTCGGACAAGAAATGGAACCGTTCATCTGCATCTGTTCTTGTCTGACAAGTAGTACCCCTTCTACTTTTCCTGGAACTGGCGCCCCCTGGTCCTACAGATGAAAATAATATAGGAAGACTACCTACCACCTTCCCTCTTTCATTGTTGATTCTCAGAAACACAAGAATGGGGAGGAATTAAACAATAATCTCTCCCCCCACCACCATCGCAGATGATCGAACACCTGGAGAAATCTCTTTTATTTCCAACTGACAAGTCTGTTAGAATTCCGAGAATCTCATCCCCTCTTTGCCTAGATGTTTGCATCTCCTTTTATTCATGGGGCTGTTTTCAGGGTGAAATTCCGGGGACAATGGCAAGACATGAGGATTTTTGCAGACGATCGCTGGACAAATGAAATTGCCCTGATATCGCGGCGGGTACAAACGATGCTTGAGGCATCTTTTTAAAAACACAGAGCGCATATTGTTATTTTCAAAAAGGGTGGGGCGCATTTTGCGATCTAAAAGAAGGGCAGGGCGCATTCTGCCGATATGGAAAAGGGCAGGGCGCTGCGCCCTTCAAAAACAGCCTAGCGGGAACACTACCCAAACTGACTTCTCTACAACTCCTGAACGTTTTCGTGATTTATTTTTTGTGATTTTTGGGTGTCTTCTCAGTTTTGCCGACATTTCATTTACTCCCCTTCCCTCTAATTTTCAGTTTTAATCATACCTTTTGATACATTTAAGGGGGCAGACAATTTGAAATGTCAGCGAAACTAGAGACAAACAATTTTTGGTAACTATTTGACCTCTGCCTGTAATGACCATTGACTTAAATCAATTGAAAAAAACTACATCAACGTGAGCGAAGCCGTGGGCAAAAGCTAGTTACTAATAATTGATAAGCATGTGTACATAATTATAGAATTGAGTTTTCAAAGTTTTATGGAAAAAAAAAGTACTTTCTTGCATAATGAGTTAGTTTTTTTTAATGTAATTACGACAGTATTGATGGAAAGATTCATATTTGAAGTAAAACTGAAGCCATTCAATGAGATTATTCCAGTTTTAGATTATTCCATTTTTTTAGTTATGCTTCAATTTCTATACCTGCTAACAATTTTGCTCTTTAAAATTCAAAGTTAGTGGCATATGTGAGCATAACTTTTATTTTTTCTTGTTTTAAGTAAAGTCTAACTTCGATTTAATGATACCCGATATGAAGATTTCCTCAATTAAATGATACGTTTCACTGGTCCGAATTTGATTGCATTGAATATCAATGCTCCTCGGTTTAACAATATCCTTGATTTAACTATAAGCTATAGTTGAGGCAAACCTAAACTGGCAGCCTTGTGAAGGCTATGCAGCACATCCTAATTGCAGCATTATGACACTGCCAGTTTGACCCAACCTTAGTAAATAGAGATTTTGTTTACTTAATTTCATGAGTCTACTAAATCTTTTATTTGTTTATTGATTTACTGCTTCTTTTCCACTTAGATTCAACCACAAAAGTTGTCAGACAAAGCATTTTGGGTATCTGTGCATGAAGAAAAGTTAGCAAGTGATGACATCTTTGAATCTTTGCTTTCTAAATTTTCCTCCAAACCACAAAGTGAGTTGCTAATTATTATTTCCCCCCCTGTTATATTATTTTCAATTGCATTCATGAGTAAAATGAAATATTTGCTGCTACATATATACTCTCAAAATGTAAAGTCATACAAATTCATGTTGTATTTTTATTGTGGAGTATCACTTTTAATGTTTAATTGAAAAAATAAATAAAATTAAATTAAAAAAAAGTTGAACTCATCAAATTTTTTTGCTATTGAGTTTTAACCGTTTCAGCTCAAAGGATCAAAAATTTTGTTTGTTGTAATGGAGTTTAAGCAATGTAATGGAAACGAAGTCGGGAAAAATTTGTTATTAAATACACTGACTCTCTGTTTAACGATGCTCTATTTAACGATTTTCTCTATGTAAACACAGCTTTTCATGGTCCTGGATTATCCACTGTAGTTTTAAAAGCATTCTATTTAAGGACGCCTTTTAATTAAGGACGATTTTCTGTGGTCCCTTGAAAGTCGTTTAAGCAGAGAGACAACTGGAGTTCTGTGTGATACATTTAAGTTAACTAATTCTTTTGTGTATGATTTCAGCTAAAAAAGAGAACAAGATTGATGAGAAAAGGCCATCAAAGAAAGTAAAAGAACTTAAAGTACTAGATGCAAAATCAGCACAAAATTTAAGTGAGCATTTATTTTTATTTTTGCATGATGCTTAATTTTGTATTGTGTAAAGCTTTAAAAAAATTGCATAAATTATGTTGTAATTTCTTGTTTATTTATTTTTAGTGATTTTACTCGGATCTGTCAAAATTTCAGTCGAAGATATGCAAAAGTACATTCTTAAAGTTGATGAGAAGCAGTTAACAGATGCTATGCTTCAGCAATTGATTAGGTATATGCCTGAACCGGAACAGCTATCTAGGCTAGAACAGTTTAAAGACCAGTACAATGAGTTAGCTGAAGCTGAACAATTTGCTGTTACGGTATGTATAAAAATATAGTATAAATTGCATTTTAAATTTAAATACATATTTTGTAATGTAATTATATGTTCTTTGATTGCATGATCTGTTTTCATATAAACCTCTTACACACACATATCCATAAAAAAAAAAGAAAAGGGGGGTGGGGAGAACCCTAGTTTTTAAAATTTTAACATTTTACATAAGAAGTTTCTAGAAGGAAATTTTACAAATGTCTAGTTACGCCATTTAAATGTGTTATCTCAAAATGTTAACATAATTCATTTCACATAGTCTGTATGTTTTTTAAAAAGCCTAAAAAAATGCTTGAAATAAAAGTTTTCATTTTCAAGTGCTGTTAAACCTTAAAAAATAACTACTGATCACAGCAATCACTGCCATTGTTTGCCTAATCTGCAGCTCCCAAGTAGCACTCCTATTTGAGAATTTGTGAAAGATTGTGTCTTACATTTGAATTAAGAAAGAACTTCTTATCTAAGTTTTTCAAACCGGTCTGCAAACCTGGGGCTAAAAGAAACTAAGCATGAAGTTTTCAGCAAAATGGGCCGGATATTTCTTGAGTTTTGTGCTTTCAAACACACAGACACTTTAAAGAGACTTCATTTTATATTATTTGGAGTTTAGTACTATAGTTAGTGCTATAATTTTATGTAATGGGCCATTCCATCTAATGGAACATGATTTTTCAGGATATTTTGTTTTATAAATACAAATAAAACAAGCTAGAAATTTAATTTTTGATAGCAGTAGTAAGGATTTGTCATAAGAATTTTGTTGAACATTAAACTTATATTTTTTAAATAAAACAATTGATGAATACGCAATGAAATTCCCATGACGAAACGGGACTCGTATGGGTCAAAGTTTCAACAAAATTGATGATCGGAAAAAGTGTAGCATTCTTTTTAATGAGTAAAAACATCCTTGCACTCTATGTTGCTGTGCATATATAAAAAAAAAAAAAAACAGACAAATCTTAGAATTCCATCTAAATTTTGATTTTTCTTCATTCAATGATTAGAAAATGTGTAAGATTCAATCAAAAGTACAACAGCAAAATAGCAAGGTTTATTAGCTCGGTTTTCATTTATTATTAATGTAATTTTACTGAGTAATTTGTTCGATTGTGGATGCTGTAAGAATAAGAATTTTCTAAAAATCTTGCATTTCTCTCTCTTGAATAGATGGGAAGCATTAAAAGATTAGTTCCCCGACTTAAATCAATAAGCTTCAAAATGAGGTTTCAAGAGATGGTTCAAGATATAAAGCCAGTAAGTCAATTTGTTCTTTTAAATTTGTACGGTTTAGCAGATTAATACCATTTAATAAGTTAAGTGCAATTTTAAAATATGAAATAATTAAAATAATATTGGATTAGAGCAAAATTCTTGTGTTTACCGTTTTTGTGTAATCATCTCCCATTTGAAACAATAAAGCATTTTCTTCTCAGGATATAGTAGCTGCTACAGCTGCATGTGAAGAGGTGAAGCAAAGTAAAAAATTTGCCTTGATTCTTCAAATTATTTTGTTAATTGGTAATTATATGAATGCTGGTTCAAGGAATGAGCAAGCGGTTGGTTTCGAAATCAATTTTCTGACCAAGGCAAGTTTAGAGTTTCTTTATCAATTTCCATTTATTTTGTTTTCTATAAACTGTTTTACTTATTTTTAACTATTTAAAAATATTAAATCTTTTAGCTCAATTCAACAAAGGCAATTGATCATAAGACTACACTTTTGCATTATGTCGTAGAAGTTGTTGAAAAGAAGCATCCGGATGCTCTAAATTTTGCAGAAGAGTTAATGCATGTGGATAGAGCTGCAAGAGGTAAAAATGTTTTTTAATAGAGTAAATGTATTTAATGTTTTTGTTACTTATCTTGTATTTATATTTTGCCCATAAGTCCTGAACAATTCTTGACTTAATCATAATTAGTGTTTCCCTCCTCCCTGGATTTATCTTTCTATGAATTTTAAGCGAGAAGAAAATTATAGTTTTGAGTATCTATTATTTGTTTGAATTGTTTTGAATATTTCTCAGTTGAGGCAGTGAGAAGCAAAGGGATGTAAGTGGCAAAATTAAAAATTTGGAGATAACCAGTGCACAAATAGTAGGGAATCTCTCCTCTGTCTTGGAGCAAGAGGTAGTGTTAGTAGCCCTGGTGGATGCTAATTTAGGAAAAAAAAAATGAAAGCCTACGTGGGACGTTACCTTTAAACGAGTTTTACTCAAAACATGAAAACTTTGCTTCTCACTCCCTCAATTATATTCATTACAAAAATACTGTGCATGGATATGAAAATAAATAATATAGAAAGTGTTAATGATTTTTTTATTTTTGCTACAATGGAGAGTTTTTTAAAACTCAAATTATACGTTATTGCTTTTAAATTATGTTATTTAAGCTTAAGTGAGAAAAGTTAAAAATTCATTTTAACATGCTAATTGTTGTTTTTGTGCTATTGCATGAAACAAAACACCTCCTCTTCAATTTGACTGTTGATTAGATATGTCTGCTGACTATTAGTGCAGAGCCAATTTCTCAGCAACAAACATGTTTACAAATACAGTGGTGAAAATAAAAATTGTTTGTGGTTAAGGCGATAAGGGGCTTTCAGATGAGTAAAGATTGGTCAAACAAACGGTTTTTCATTCATTATATTTCTAAAAACTAGACTTTTAGCTGAATGGTTTTAAAAAAAAAGAATTGAATCAATGGAAAACTGGCGAAGGTATGACACTATTTGGGAGCCACGCCCTTTTTTTTACTAAAAAATGCATATAAAAATCCATATAAAAAATGCATATGACGTTTTAATTTTCAATACTAATACCATTTCAAATGAATCATCATCCTTATTTGTGGTGAATTTTTATTAAAAATTAAATTGTTTATTTAATAATGAAATTTGCAGTACTGAAACAGAAAATGTTGATTTTCTCAAAACAAAATTTGCGACAAAATTACAAAATTCAAACTGTTCCTTGGAAACGAATTATTATTTAAATTTGCTGAAAATTTTATGCCAAGTATTTAGGTGGTTTGTTAACATTTTGTTGTGAAAGATTTTCCTGTTTGGTTAGTTTTGTGGAGTATTTTAGCTATATTTTATTGAAATGTGAACATATTTTACCGAAAATGTTTAGTTTTTTGCTTTTTTTCCCCCATTATTTAACTTTACCACAAAATTTTGAAATAGTAATCCCAGCATTCTATTTTCGATTGTTTTACGTATCATATTTAGCTAGTATTTTATAATTTTGACGAAATTTCATTCGCAAGGCATAGGGTAAGAACCCCAGTAATTGGCACTTTAAAAGTTTGTCCTTAAACTTACTTCTGTTTTCATTTCTTAGAAAAGAAATATATACTTCTAAATATTTTGTATAAAAGAATGCACATCTGTGCATCTAATTAGTTCACTAAAAGCAAAAATATTATAATAGATATTTTTATAAAAATTTGTGTGCAAAAAGTTACTAAAATCACCAGTAATTGGCACCTGATACCCCATTGTATGACACCTTGTGATCTAGTGATTGGCACATGTTGATAAAACTGGAAAATCACTTTATTTTTCATTTTTAGATTACATACAGATTTCATCATCATAAAAAACATTAATGTTAATTTAGAGTTGGAAATTTTACATAAATTAATGTTAAATTATACATCTTAACGTTAAAAAACATATTTTAGAGAAATAAAAATTTGGAATGTTACATGAAAAAAAAATCAAGATTATTGCTGTTTCATCAGTCAGCATGCAGTTTTGATTTTACAAATTATAGCTGTTTCCATGGAAATAGAAAAACATGACCCGATGATTCTGAGGGAACATAAAAAAATGAAACAGTTCTCTACAGTCGCAATATCTGACTGTGATGGCCAAACATATTTGTTTTTTATTGCTTTTTTTTTTTTTTTAAATTTAACAGTAGATCCTGGAGGATTCAAATCAATAGTAGAACCCATGCAATATTTTTGCTGCAAAAGTATCAGAAATCAAACTAGTGACATATAGAACAACACATTAGGACTATAAGCACATGTGCCAATTACTGGGGACTTGCAAAACTGAAGCACCACTAAATGGCACATCCATCATTTCTTCAAAAGACCCAAAAAGAGACAAAAATTTTCTTCTACCCACTCAAAGTAACACCTTTCAACTAAACAAAACTTTTGACAACAAATATTTTGAATGAATTTTAAGTCAGATTTTAATGGATTTATGCGCATGCTTCCCTTAAGCCAGAGAAGAAGCTTTTGCAACAAAAATGGCTGATTCGACACAATCCACAATTGTTTCTCTTTCCTATACACTGCTACCATTTAGTAACATGAATTAAAGTTATAATCTTTAAAGTAAATGTACATTCAGTTGATGTAATATATCAACTATATTATAAGAATATGTGAAGGCTATATTATAGCCTTCTACTTTTAAAAGATTGGATATGAATTTTATTTTAAGACATTTTTGTTGGAAGTGCCAATTACTGGTGACCTGCCAATTACTGGGGATGTTACCCTAGTATGACAAAAGCATTATAAAATCAAAAAATAAATTAAAAAAATTAAAATTTAAAATAATTCAATGAAATTTTATATTTGAGCTGGTATTAGCATCATTCTACTATGCTGAAAATTTCAAAGAAATTTATTAAAAATTTCTTTAAAAAACATTGAAACTCCTGTATTGCCTTAAGTGAATATAGAAACAGTAAATAATTAAAATGTCTGGATCTTAGATCTGTAATATAATTTTTTTTTCAAGGTTGTATTGAGTAAAAATTAATTTTAATTATGAATCAAATATGGAGTTGGTTGGGCCCTTTTGAGGACAGTTTTTGAAACCTTATACAAAAGTTTTGAAAGAAAAAAACTTAAACTTATTATCTTATTTTATCTTGGATATTATTAATGAACAAAAGTTTATCATTTTCTAAAATAATGCTTTAAATATTCTCTTTGATGTTAAGTTTCTCAAATACATAATCATAAGCTTTAGCTCAGTTTTTGTAGCTGAACCATCAGTTTCTAGTAAGTCATCATAGTTGTCTTGTATTTCATTAGTACAAATATTTCACCAGAGTTTCTTTTGATTTTGAAATCCTCACCCTCTTGCTCCATAGTGAGGGGACTCACTTACCCTTATAGCGAAAATTTACGGGGAAAGTGGGACCCCTCCTCTTAAACACTTATTAATAATATTTTCTACTAAAATTCTTGTTGTAGTATGTACTTAGGGTCAAACTATACATGAAAGTTAAATGAAAAAAATAATAAAATTATAAAAACTGACTTACACTTCGTTAGAAATGTTGCTTGAACTCACAGAAAAATATTTTTCAGATTTGTTTTTTTTTTTTTTTTTTGGACAAAGGTCTGTCACCTAGAAAAAAATTCCATGAAACCCAAATTCATGCAAAACCCATCACTGTGATGACATGTTACATGATCAGTGCAAAAAAGTTCGAAAACTATATCCGTATTTCAGTTTTAGGGGGGTAATCCACTTACCCCAGTGACCCATTTCCTCCAACTAACCCTAATAGTAAAATCTATCTCAAAATAAAAGGGAGCAATTCTAAGGATTTCAATAAGTTTGAAAATTATTTTTAATCGATTTAAGTGAAACCAGAGCATAGATCATACTAAGATTTCAAATTTCTGGCATTCTTACTACTAAGTGGTACACAACAAGTATTTGGTTGACGCACCACAAAAAATAGACATAAATAGTAAATAATTTTAATTCACTTACGTTTGTTGAAGACAACATTTCCAAGGAAAAAGAGCCATTTCCAAGACTAACTGCCATAAAAGACAAATTGAAAAACAGGTCCTGGGGCATTCCACGGTATATTTTTTTACATTTATGTAGAGTCCATAACGTGACCTTTTTTGCCATAACTTTTTAATTTACTGTTTGATTAGCATATTATTTTATTTTGATCTTTTCCTACCAACACACCAGCTCAAATTAAAATAATTTGCAAATCAAACGGTAAATTAAAAAGTTATGGCAAAAAAAGGTCACGTTACGGACTCGACATAATGACAAAAATACCATGGAATGCTCCGCCTACAAGCACGAGCGCTATATTATCAATTTTCTGGAAGAAAGGATGACTAGTGTCTTTCTACCATAAGTCCCTGTAGAGAAGACTTGACTTTTCTTCTGAAGGAGTAAATGAGCGGGATCAGTTGTAAAAGGGATAACTTAAACTCAGTAATTCAGTGGTGCACACAAGGGGGGGGGGTCCAGGAGGTCCGAACCCCCTCCCCCCTCCCTCTATCAGCCTCGAATTTTCTGTAATCCTTCCTACGTAGGCGTTTATCACCTGAATTGGTAATTCAGTGTAACAGCAAAGCCAACAATTCTTTCATTACTTATATTTCATGATATTACATGCTATTTGATTTTTAGTTGTAAAAAAATGATTTTTAAATTGTGTGGTAAACTTGAGTGATCAAAACCATAAGAGAAAACATGTCACAAAAAAAAAAAAAAAAAAATAATAATTTGAATTTTGACATCTTGAATTCAAATTATGTTTTTCGCAATCACGAGTGTGTGTATGTAAGTGTGTGTGTTTGCGTGTGGGGGGTATGTGTGTTTGTGTGTAGGGGTTATGTGTATGTGTGTGTAGGCATGTGTGTTTGTGTCTGTGTGCAGGTATGAATGTGTGGGTAGTTGTGTGTATGTGTGGGTGTATGTGTTTGTGTGTGTGTGTGTGTAGGTGTCTGTATGTATGTGTGTGTGTATGTGTTTGTGTGTGTATGGGTTTGTGTTTGTGTGTAGGTGTATGTGTGTGTGTGTGTAGTTGTGTATGTATGCACGTGTGTAGGACATGGATGCAACCTGGAGACGGCTTTCGCTATAGGAGCAGCATCAGGAGGCGGGCGGTCGACGATGATGGTGCAGAGGGTGGCGTTGAGAAAATAAAATGATAGGACATCAAAACAGTCAAATGAGAACAATAAGCAATCGTGATTGCTCAAAAAAAAAACATGAAGATGAAAAACAAAATGTTCTAGAAGTGAAGGAAGATCTCGGTCTACCTCAAATGATTTAAATTTTTTATTTTTCAAATATGAAAAAAAAAAAAAAAAAAATTATTGTCTTTTCTGGTAATTCAATTAAGTATTTGTTAATTATGTTTTATTTTCATAATAAATGCTCGTTTATTTATTCAATAATTTATTTATGTTTCCTGACAATTTCTAAAGTCAAAAGAATATGTTTGGCTGCATATTGGTGTAATGTTCCACTATTGACCCTTGACACTCTCCTTAAAAAAATTTCTATGTGCGCCACTGCTGAAACTTAATTGTCAATTGTTACAATAATTTTGGTTTTAGTTTCTTGCATTTGGACATGAGGGTTGTGTGCAGCAAAACTAATGGTTCGAGATATAACAGAATGAATGTTTGGGAGTGAGAGCACCTATGAACTCTGTTGTCTCCTTGATCGATTCAGTCAATTTTATTTTCTGAATATATTTCAGTTTAAAAAAAAATGACTACATAAAAACTTATTTACCAAGTTTGTAGTTTCTTCTTTTATGTATTCATCATTATGCTGTTCATTGTCAACTAATAATGTGTAAAACCTTGAAAAATTTAACTCTCACTTATTTTTTATGGTTAAACATTCAAAAGATATTTCTTGTGTATTGTTTTATTACAGTGTACATTTATGTATCTTCCTGTTAATGGTTTTTTGATTCAACATTATCTAATTTTAATTTGATTCATTTAGTTTCATCAGAACAAATTCAGAAAAATTTAAGTCAAATGAAGAAGTCTGTGAACCAATTGGAAACTGATCTTAAAACTTTCCGTCCTCATAATGATAAAGATAGATTTGCAGAAGTTATGACTGTATCCTTTATTTATATTCAATATTTTCTTCTAATATATTAAGTACTAGCGGTACCCACACGGCTTTGCACGTAGTAGAAAATTAAAAGGTCATTTGGTTCGCCTGTATATTTACAAATACAGTAAACTCCCGATTATCCGCGGAATTGGGTGGCACAAGTGCCGCGGATAATAAAAATCGCGGATAACCGCAAAAAGACTAAAAAGGGGGACAAATCAGGTAAAAATTGTCCTATCTCAAATTCTTAACTGTATTGATGCATAACACTTTCTGCAAACAGTGAAAATATATAGAGAGCACGGTACAAATGCTTGGATTTTTGCACAACGAACTTAACATCAATAACAAACAAGTGTATGTACGATGAAGAACGCACAAAAAAAAAAAAAATAATAATAATAATAATAAAATTAAATTAAATCAATCAATCAAGCAAAAACAATTGAGTGTAAATTTAAAATTTTTCAAAAAAAAAAAAAAAAAAAAAAGCCACTGGTATTCGCCTTTTACTGCGAAAATACATGTTTGTGATTGTTGATTGATTCGCGGATAATCCGCCCCGCGGATAAACCGCTCGCCGATAATCGGGAGTCTACTGTAGTGGATGATGAATTTCTTGCCAATTTGCTATGTTAAATCGCTCGCCCATGTTACGGTTCCAAATTATAATTTATTATTTCACGTTGTAATAATTTACTCAGTAAAATTTTCTTAAAATTGGGAAAAAAAATCAAATTTTCGAAAAATTGCTTCGATGTGCACATCCCATGTTACAAACTAATTTTGTGCCAAATTTCATTAAAATCGGCCGAACGGTCTAGCCTTTACTCCCGTCACAGAGATCCAGACCGACAGAAATCCAGACAGACTTTGAGATTTATTATTAATATAGATAGTACTAACACATTAAGTTGTTATGTCATACTTAATAATCATATGAAGGTATGGGTGCCATTGCCTCAGTAGGTTGGACTCCTCCATTAACTTATAAGTCAACACAAGAAAGATATACAGCATAAAAAGAGGAAGTAACACCCAGAGCTCCGGTGCAAATTGAACTCACACTTCTTGCTGCATCAAATTACTCACTTAATCCAAGTATGACCACCGTTTTCCCTTATGATCCCCCACTTTTTGGAGATGGCTCCCATTATTTTTGATTTTTGACAGTTTCATAGTCATTATTTTGATTTTTAGATGAAAAGAGAACTATCCTAACGATTAACATTTTCCCGAAGGGCTAAAGATGTTAAAAAGTTCAAAAACATGATGATTTGTGTAGCAAGAAGGAATAGGATATTCTCCCCTAAAATATTTAAAAAGATGTCTAAATCATGGTCTTTTTTTCTAGGGTTTATATTTCACAATTTTTTCTTTTATTTTCTAGTGTTAAACCAGAGTATCAGACTCACTATGAGCCCTGTGTTCAAAGAATTTTTACATTGCAAAACAATTAAAAAAAAAAAATCTTGATAACATTGTTGCATACAATTCACACTGCAGATCTTCAGTAGAGAAACTTCATGTGTTGTTTATATTTATTCATGATACATTCACAGATAAAATTAAGGTTAAAAATGAAATTAAGCATGGTTACTCTTTGAAAATGTTTTTGTTCGTTGATCTGTTCAAAATGTTTTTAGGATTAAATTCTTTTCTCCTCCTCCCTTTTTTTGTTTTATTTTTTATTGTTTTTTTTTTCTTTTTTTTTTACATTAGAGTAGCGAATCCTGTCTTTTATAAATATTGTGTATAAATTTTGTACATCATGATAATCTTTTCACTGTAAAATAAGTATATATTTATTACTTTTGATTTTGTTTATTGATATATTTTTCTTAATCTTGGTACTAGAGTTTTCTTGCAGAAGCATCTGCACAATATGAAATTTTAGAAAACATGTTCAAACAAATGGAAAAGCTTTTTGAAGAACTATCAGTATTTTTTGCATTTGATCCTAAAAAGTATGCTTCAGATGAATTTTTTAGTGACATCAAAACATTTAAAGATATGTTCCTTGTAAGTAAAATTTTAATAATTTACATTCGTTCAAAAAATTTTCATTGTATAAGAAAATGTATGCATCAGGGCAGGTATATATATATATATGTGTGTGTTCCTCTAGTCCTGGTCTTAATATCATAGTGGAGCAGGGCTGAAATTATTAGTAAATTAAAATTTTGCTATACACAGAAGTGATTTTTTAAAACTGATCTATATAACAAATATATTTGGATTTAGTAATGAAAAGTAATGGGAATTTCTTGTTAAGTGATCTATTTGACACAATGAAGCATGTCTTCTAAAGGGTAGTTTGTTTGTCTTGTGTTTTTGTAATTGACATGATAATCTAAGAGACTTAAAATGCAGAATTTGTATTTCTTTGCCATTCTAATTATATGCTTGGTTTTTTTGCAAGTATTTAGGTTATGGGCAGTGTTAGGCATTAATCAATTTTTTTTTCAGTTGCCTTGTTATTTGATTAAAAAGGTAATTGCGATTAAACTATTAATTGTACTTTGCAATTAATTTAATTGGATTAATGTACATCAATTGTTTTTCACAATTAAAATAATTGCAATTAATATTTCAAATGTTTTTATGTAACAATTAAAACTAACAATTAATTTTATGCATCGATAGTTACAGCGCAGGGAAAAGAGTCCAAAGTATTATTCAAGTTCACATTTTTGTTCAGTTCTGATTGCTCGCTCGCCGCGTAAACTAGTCTCGTATTCGCAAACTTTTTCCACACGTAAATGTCAGTGTTTTAAGTTTGTGTAAATCAATGTTTCATTTTAACCCATAACAGGGGAATTGATAAAGAAAGACATAATGGGGGCGTGAGGTCTCATAAACCGTTCTTTTTTTTTTAATCGTGTAATTAAGATAGCTTTCTGTAATTTCTCTTGGATGTTTTATTAGTACTGAAAAAAAATATTTTTGAATTTTTAATTGAAATATACCTTTTTTATGGAAATTTTGCTTTAGTCATAAGATTTTTTGAGAAAGGTCATATGCTTCAGTCTGCAGTAAATAATTTATTGCTCATAATGAAGTTACTGTTGTGTGTTGATCTTTAATTTGTTTCTAACATGTGTATTTAAATAGTTAGATAGTAATATTGTGCCTGTCCAGCGTCCACGTCGACCTGTTGCCTGTACAGTACATTATACAAAACCAGTGATTTTTTAAGAGTTAGTTTTAATTAAAATTGACAATTGTTAACTGTAGCAAACAACAATTAACAATTAATTAATTGCTAACTGTAGTAAACTGCAGTTTACAGTTAATTAATTGTTCACTGTAGTGAACTACAATTAATTGTTAATTGTTGTTTACTACAATTACAATTGATCAATTGTTAGTTGTTGCGGTTATGTTTACCAATTAATCAATTGTTAATCTTTAACTGTCCATTCAATTAAAATTTGCCCAACTCTGGTTATGGGTAACTTTACTATATTTACAACAATATTTATGAAAAGGGAATTAGCTTAGAAATTCTTTAATGCATTTTAGACATGTTCATTTTATTTTGAACTGAACTTCTTCTGGGGATCTTAGCTCAGATTTTTGTATAGTTTTAAGTTGTTTCCATTGAATTATTCAAAAATTCAAATGCTAAGAAACCAATTTGCGATCATGCATATATTTTCTTTTAGGAAGCTTACAAAGATAATCTTCATGTAAGAGAAGTAGAAGAAAAATTGAGAAGAGCAAAAGAAGCAAAAGAAAAAGCAGAAAAGGAAAAACAAGAAAGATTAGCCAAAAAGAAACAACTAATAGACATTAACTCAGGTTAAATATAATTTGTTGTATAATTTAAAATGAAAGCTCCTTTTATATTATTTATTAATTGTTTATTTTTATATTAGGTGAAGACCAAGAAGGAGTAATGGATAGTTTGTTAGAAGCTCTGAAAACAGGATCTGCGTTTTCTCAAAAACCTAGACGTAAAGCTGCAGCACGTGGAGCTGCAGGTACTGTGATCCCTTATATATATATTCAAATTGTGTTTGCTTCAATGATTTTTCATTCTCATTTATAAATTTTTAAATTATGTACTCATTTAATTTTTTAAAATTTAGCTTAAAATTGTTACTTTTTAGCATTTTTTTAATTATTAGAAAAAAATATGTACGTATATATATCTTCATTACATATCATTACATATATAATTGAAAATATATACAGCAGAGCCTCAATTAATGGAGCTTTGATCAACTGAGGTTTTTGCTAACTGAGTTGATAATGAAGTTTATTTTTTGTAGATAGGTGTAAGCTCTGAAAAAGATAAGACATTTCATTTCTCTGTTGTTCAGGTGTTTTATGCTTTTTTTTTAAAAAAAACAGGAATACATTTCATAAAATGATGAATTTTGAATTTGAAAATAAAGATATTTTTCAGAAATTTCTGTTTTTTTTTCTCTGTATTAAACTTAATATTGTAAAAATATTTAATTGACTTTTTAATACTTACTACAAGTTAATTCCACTTTTGGTTTTTCAACTGTGAAACATTCCTTTTTATATGTTCATTTTCATCGTTATAATTTTTCTTGTATCTTTTGAGTATTTAATTATATAATTAATGTCATATCAGTGCTTTTATTTTTAAAAACTGGTTGTAGTTTATAGTAAGTGATAATTTTATCAAACACAGAGAATCAAAATAACTGCTAAATTTTACTCAAATTGCAAAATGCTACATTGTACATCATTGTACATTGGTCTTAAAGCATTTTATGTTAAAGATCATGTGTGTCCTACTTAAATGTTCGAAATGCAAGAACTAGTGTAATTACCTTTAGTTTTTTTTTTTTTTAATTAACTGTCCTTTTCTGATTAAATTATGTAGTTCCTCAATTAAGATAAGTATTAGTGCTCTTGTTTTTGATAATAAACTACTAATGTGTTGCATGTGTCCAACTTATGGCCATACACATTGGATTTTTAGTAGAAGTATTATAAATATTATTTCACACTTTATATTGCAATATTTTGTTGTGAGATAACCAGTAAAACATTTTATTTTAAATAATATAGACTACTTCAAATTGCTTAAATTTTGTAAAAGCAGTTCAGAGCAATAAATATCCATTTTTGTTGGAGAGACAGGAACTAAAAATGATTGAATTGTAGGCCTGTTTTAATGTTAGTTTTAATATATCATTTCAATTTGCTACTTTCTTCAATGAAAATTATTTGAAGTCTTTTCCTTATTTAATTGTAAAAACAAGTTAGTATTGCAGTATTATGATTTTATTCTCTGGTTAAAAAAAAAAAAAAAAATGTGAATAGCAGAACTTTATCCTTTTTTCCATAATGTTTTTTGAAATTCATAATTTTTGTAAGATGCAATTAAACTTAAGTAAATAGGAACAGCTTGAAACCTTTTAATACTTTTACAGCACTATTTTTGCAATATGTAGGTTTTTTATTTATTTGTAGTGAAGGGGGGGGGGTAGTAAATGATTGACGACCTAGTTACAGCATATTTCCGGCTGTTTTTAGCAGAAAGGAGATTTGCAGGCTATAAGTGAGGCTTTCATTTAGGTCAGATCAAGTTGGTGCAATTTAGAGTATTTTTGCTTTAAAAAGTGCCAAATTTATTGATAAAGTTTTAAATTACATTTAGATATTATGAAACTGTGTCAGCGTATGTCTGAATATTTATTTCTTTAGTTTTTGGGTTAAAAGATGAGACAAAATCAGGGATTTCTTTAGTTTTACAAGTGTTGTTTGGGAAATTTGTTTTAATGTTTTGTTTTGTGTGTAAAAGGATCAACCTTTTTTTAATTTTTGTGGGTTGGACTTGTTCAGCCGTACTAAATACCTGAACTACTTCATGAATATATTCAGCATCTGTACTTTTAAAAATAGCTGCGGTTAATTGATTCTGCATTTCTACCATTCCTCTCTCTTTGTCTCTCTTTTTTTTCTGAGACTTATAAGAATAAGTGTATCACCAGTTAGGATTGTAGTTTTTTCATTTTAAGGTTTAATAATTAGGTTTAATGTGTAAATGAGAACATTTGTGCTTAAAAATTTCAGAATGAGCTTTTTTTTTTGACCAATATTCAAAGCACCATTACAAAGCTAACCTTTGCCTCAATCCTAAAATGTACATCCTATATTTAGTTATAGTCATTCATTTTCACTATTTAGGCTAGCTTGTTTTTTTAGTGATTATTAATGAATTTTAAAAGAAATCGGTTATTGAATCATAGGATCATAGTTGAGGAAGTCTAACTAAAGAAAAAAAATACTTCATATGTTTAGAAACTTTACGTGTTTTTTGCAGTTCTGCTTTTCCTTATTTTATGTACTTTAATGTCCAATTAATGTTATTTTTTCTTAGCCATCTCTAATACTTTATTATTTCAAAAAGTAATTGATAATTTTTCCCATTTTATCTATAGTTATTAACTTACAGAACCAGTAATCAACATCATCAAATTATACAGTCAAGGCAGGTTTTCATACATATATATCTTGCCTGTGTATCTGTGGCTGAAATGCATGTTGTATTTTTGCATTCATTTTTAACTGCACTATATGCGTCAGTGAAAGAAAACTTTTACAGATTTTATTTATGTGTGCTTGCTGCATGGACATAAAAGTCCCAAACTATTCCTGCAGTTGCTAGTAATGCATAAGGAATTTTCATACTTTCAAGAGGATTCGTATGCCTAAAATGCTGCATGTTTTTAGACTTATGTGTTAAGGTTGCATTTATCGACTACATAAAAGTATGTTTTGAGCTTTTGAATTATATGCGTTGTTTATTCAAAGCATTTAAATTCAGTAACCATGTTTGGAAATGTGCATGTTTTTTATGTTTGATAGATTATGTATTGAAAAACATTTAAGTGTGCTATGTAATTTCATATTTTTATGTGATGCATATCTGTTTGTCAGCTATGTCATAGAAATAAATTCAGATTTTTTAAAAATGCATTATCAAGTAAAATAGTTAACCCTAGAGAAGTCGCATTTCCTTTTGTTGCGGTAGTGCTCGCACTTTGGTCTTTTCCCCGCCGTAACGATCCGTGAGACAAAAGCAGAAGAAAGGAAGTGCCGGGGAGAAAATGACACTGATTAGGATGGCGCGCTATTGGTCTAAATGACCAACATACATTTCTAAAAGCTATGCAACCTTGAAATACCGAAGAAAAGTCTCAGAACTAAGTGTGAGGCCTGAGGAGAGTCTGACCTTCAGCTACACAGATGGGCCCCACTATTAGAATAAATCGTGGTGGCATAGAGCGAAATGTCTGACAACGGGCGGAGAATCAACTGAAGTGCGACTTTTCTGGGGTTAAGAATTGATGTGATAGATATAGAACATTAGAGATAAGTAAATAAATAAGAATTCTTGTTTTATCATGATGATTTTAGAACGTTCTTGAAAAGCTGCAAAGAGAAATATCTGGTTCATGCGTGCATAATACCCCCCCCCCAAAAAAAAAAATCATAAAACTGATTAGTTGAGTTGATTTTGTCAATCAAAAGTTTAAGGTTTTTATAATACTTTTATCATTTGCATGGTGTGCATTCAAAGTACCTAAAAAATTATTAATAAGAAAACATTCTCAAAAATAAAAATCTGTTTATGATTTTTATATTTAAGTACATTACTCAAGTAGCATGAAAAAGGAATCCAAGTGTTACACGTCAAGAGGTATAGATGTTGTATGAATTACAAGCAACATCTATGGGAAGGCATATAATTGCCATATAATTTTCAGAACAGTCACGAAAATTTCATTATTGCTTATATATTAAATCTTTCCACTTTATTTGCTTTTACTATGTTAGAGCAAGTTGTATTGGATGGCGCCCTGAATGCAAGTTGTTTGTGATATTTATGTTGTCGGAGCTGCCTTTGCCAGTAGAAAGCAAAAGATTGAAGAGGATTTTCACATTCAGGAGGGGTGTTGAAATAATGTTTTGTTGTAAATTTATTCACATATTTAAAAGTTTTTTTTTTTTTTTTTGACCTAGAATAATTGCAGATTTGAAAGAATGGAATGAGTCATAAAAACACTGGTTAATATTGTGCACACATTACATAAGATAATCAATCACACTTGAATCTTTTGTTGACGATGGGTCAAAGCAGAAATTTTGTGACAAAACCCTTCATTCAGTTCCAGACTCATGATTGAATAATTTACTCTTATGAAAAGTAACTCAGATCATACTCTTGAATCTTAGGGTCAGAAACTTGTAGCACTCCAAATATAAAATAACAGTGTAAAAGTAAAACAATTTATTAAAACTTTCTAAATTGTTAAACACCAGTAAAAAGGTTAAAATTGAAACTTGTAAAATCTAAAACAGGAGCCACACCTTCACAATTACATTGCAGCTGATAACAATCACACCTCAGCAAGGTCTGTTTGGAAACCAGTTTCCACCTTTTTTTTAAACTTGAGTTTGCCTTATTTTCCCCGACGCCCTACTGGCGGCTGAATGGTAAATGTTCGCTGAACTTGTCCTCTCCTCACAGTTTCCGGCGGTTGGTCGCTGCAAACTGAAACAAAGTGAATAATTGAACATTTAAAAGCTTATATTCAGTAAATTACCAACCATTAGCCAGGGCTAAAGCAGAAATACATGAAATACACCGCCAGCTCAGTCATTTCCAGTGCTGAGGGCACTGTGATGGTTCCACCACCCTCTAGCTCAGTTTTTTACAAACTGATAGCAATGCCTCACAAGGAGAGTTGCAACTTGCAAAATTTAAAAATTATAATCATTAAAAAACATGTAGTAAGAGAGAACAAGTTTTCTATACAGGAAGGAAAGTATATACAGTCGACTCACGCTACAATTCAATTCGACTTATGCAAAACAGCTATAACGCGAGTTTTTCACAAGTAACGAGTTTTAGACCTAAGGACAATTCCTCGCCTGTAACATGAAAATGTTTTCAGAAAAGAATCACGATGTTTAAGTATCGACTTTGTTATAAGTATAAGAATATTTTGTTGAGAATGGACTTCTATCCTTTTAGCATCACTGACAGCAGAAGTTCCTACTCCCTACTTGCATTTTATTAGTGAACTACTCCTTGTTTTTCATTAATTCTTTTCATTGTAAATATGAAAGTTGATAAAATATAATGTCCCTTAAGGACACTGTTTCATCTAAAGTTTGAAAAAAAAAAGAAAAAGAGAAAGTTTCAGACAATTAAAGAAAAGCTAAAGATTCTTCATGTGCTTGAACAGCTAAAAAATGAGTAGAATGTAGCATGGCAATTATGTATGAGTGAACATCCATATGTACAATTAAAAGTCAAGGAAAAGAAAGTCTATAAAAGTTAGCAGACTTAGCAAAATGCAAAAGTTATGAAAACAGAAGGTGCTCTAGTGGTGTGGATTAAAGAGACTAGGAAGACGGGTGGTATCATTGATGAAAACTTTATGAAGGAACTAGTAAAGCAACTGTATCCTCGTATAAATAATAGTCAATGATGGCTTAACCCTCGTGTTTTGACAATGAAATTTGCACCATGGCATGATAATTTGATAATATGTTTTGGTAATGTTTTACATGTAGGGAAAGTCTTCATTGTGACAAGACTGAACTCGATCTAGTAACTTAACTGTTTTACTGGTAAGATTGTGTCATTTCAAGGAAATGAAGAAATGAAAAAATGGTCAAAAAATGAATGCTACCTACTGGAGTTAGGGTTACAATTTTAACCATCAAAATATCTCGAAACAGGCAATGGCTTCGTTCAAATGTAGAAACAATTTTTACCCGTCATACCTTGACGGGCAACTTTCTAGTTTAAATATATTAAAATAAAGATTTAATCATGCAACATAAATCATCATCATCTTCATTTTTTTTAAACAACAAATATTATTACTGGCAGTTCCGAACAGTGTTATTATTATATTATTACTACATACTGTACATACCATACTGGTTTATTTTGTGTCCGTCTCTCCGATTGATCATTGATGTCGTGCATCATGAGAGTGTTTTATGTTGAAATACAGCAGCTTAAAAAAATAGTTAAAGATCAGTTCCTTATGTAAGAAACAATAATCTATAATTAAGGAATGGTTTAAAGCAGTTTTGAAGTGGTGTTTACAAGTGTCTAAAATAGTTTGGAATGTTTATAAACATTTGTACATTTACCCTTTTCCACAACGCAAAAATTTTGACTAATGCGAGGAATCTTGGAAGGCCCTTGCTTAAGTTGAGACTTGACTGTGTATCAGTTTTAAATTTATTTTAGTTCAATACAGTTAAAAATTTTGTTTTTTGATGGTTATGTACTGAGTGTTAGTGACTATTTCTGAGTTGTCGAGAGCACAAATGTTGGATATTGTGTGATGTTTGGTAGATTAAATTCACACAAAATTTTAGACTAAAAAGTTCTAAACACTAACAGTCAGAGCTACTTCTACAACAGATTGCCAATAGTTGGAAAGAGGCACCAGCTATTTGTTATATCTGATTAATTTAAAGATCAGTTAATTTGGTATTGTTGGAAAAACTGGTTCATAAATACTTTTATGTTAAAATTTACAACATCAATTGGTTTCTAACTATGTGATGGTAATGAAATATTTTTTGTTGGCTGCACATTTTTGCTCTTCATAGTAAATTAATTTTATTGCAGTAATCTGAGAAATGTCTTGAAACTATTTCAAAATTACTCACCGGTTCATCAAGATATTTATTTTTACTTAGAGTATCGTTTTTAATATTGTGTACACCAATTTTCCAGTTCTGTCATAATTACTAAATGAAAAATTATACCAACTTTTATGCGAAGAAATTATTCAAATAGCTTGTTTTTCTTGATTTTATGCAAGGGATGCAACAGCAGTACCTAATGTATAGCTCAAACGTAAATTATTTCTGTATGTGTATATATGTATATTATTTTTAAAGACTTTTTATTTAGTTTCTTTAAAGAAATTTAATAATTTTCATTGTGATAGTTTTAATTTTAATGTAATGTTACTATGTAGCTAAATTATATTAAAATATTTTTGTTATATCTGTGTTTTTTTAAAATTACTTTATTTTTTCCAGACAGGAGAGCTCAACTTAATCGTAGTCGGTCAAGAAGCAATATTTTATCTCATAGTGGTGGTAGGGAGAATGTGAACATTTATGACTGTAGGAATGGTGAAATTGTTCGGTGAGCTAAATGAAATAGAAAATAATTATATTTTTTTATTGTGTCAAAGCTACTTGGTATAGTAGAGCTTATACTAAGTAAATTAGTATTGTTTATAATTGTACAGATCACAAAAAGTTGTACAGGTAGCAACTTAGGTTGCAGACTTTTAGTCTTTTTAGTTTGTTGTTTAAGCTGGTATGAACTCCATTGTTTCAGTTGTGAAATTAATATTTTTATTATAGTCAAAGATTATTATTTGTTCATGAATTTTAAAAAGTGTTGAAATTTAGTTTGATTTTAAAATTGAATTAGGATTTGAAATGTAAATTGGCTTTGTGTGCAGAGTTTTAAGTGCAGATAAAACTAAAATATTGTGTGTTGTTTTTCTCATTAGTTTTTATTATCACTTCATTTTTAAAATTTAATTTTTGATGTTTGACTTCTTTTAATTTTGCAATTGATAGTTAAAGATTTTAAGAACATTTGAGTGCTTATGTTTCTTTTCGTGATTTTATATGCTACGAAATGCAAATGCAAAAAAAAAAAAATATTTTGCTGATGCTTTTCTTCTGGAATTTAATTTTGTTAATTTATGACAAAACTGTTAATGAAGATCGATTGTATGAAATCTTAAAAACCAAGGAAATAACTCATAAATCAAGAACTCGCAAAATAAAAAAGTCCAAAATTGTTGGAAAGTGTTGCACGTATATTGTAATCGTAAAGAAATTTATTTTTCATGAAAAATTTGTCCAATGTTTTATTAATTGTACATTGCTTCCACGGCTGTGCCAAGTACACAAAAACAGTTCTTCAAATTGCTTGTTTTTATAATGGTCTTTGTTTGACATGTACATTTGACCTTTGACACCCTCAGAGACTCCCATAGCTACCAATTGCTTGGTTTATTGGTTTAAATGCCGAGATAAATCTGAGCAAGTGAGTTTCTGAGGAACCTCACATGTATATAAATTATATACTTCAGTTGGCAATGAGCTTTAAAATAAGGGGATGTACACGAGATTTTAACCTCTAAATCCACCCTCTTGCTGCATCCTGAGTGAGTATAGTGGAAGCATGATTGCATTATTAGAAAGGAGAAAAAATTGTTTGTGATCTGCAAGGATTACAACTTACAACACACATGGTGGAAAATATATGCATTGTTTTATATGCATGCATTGCGTATAATCTAAAGTTAATAATTCAAGCGTAAAATATTTTATCCTTGAAAATTTAAATACAAGTCACTTTTAAAATCATTATTAGTACTGCTTTCTTTAGTTTTGCATAGAGTTCATTGCTATAAAACTAATTCACACGTACTGTACATAATATATATTTTTTATTGAAATTGTATTTATTTTAAATATATACTTTCTTCCCAAAATTTAAATTTAAAACTTTTGTCTTGGAAAATACTGCTGCTTTAATACTAATTGTTGAAATAAAAATACATTTTGCAAAAAAAAAATAAAAGAAAGAAATCATGATTTTGTGTTTTACTGCTGTACAAAACTGTTAATTATAAGTGAAATATTTATATTTTGAGCTTCATGATATGGTAATCATTGAACGTTGTGTGATAATGATGAATACAGTGAGATACAGCTATAAGAAAAAAAAAAAAGGAGATTACAACCTTTTTAATGCAGAGTGTATAATATATTTTTCTTTGTAGTGCTTAAAGTTTGTTTTCGAAATTCAGTTCCTAACTCAGTATCTCATATTTTCTTCAAATGAGGTACTGAGTGGTGCACTACTTTACTTGTGGTGCACTACTTTAGTGGTCAACTTAAACAGGTGGTCAACTTATAGAGGCTAAATTATATGTTAAGATCTAATTCTGTGCTTGAAACTAGCGGTCAACTTAGGTGGTCAGTTTACAAGGGTGGTCAACTTAACAAGTTTTACTGTACAACAAATGAAGAAACATTGAGGAATTGTGAAAGTGCTGTCGAAGCAATCGAAGTTCTCAAAGTATCATAGTTATAGCACTCAAGGCGTTTTTAATTTTAGAATTGTTCAAGTCACTTTTGATCTGTTTTGATAATTTTTTATAACAATAAAAATGTCCAAAATTTTGCATGTAGTATCCATTGCAATCATTGAAAGCTTTAGATTTAATATTGAACTATGCTAACTTTAGATTTAATATATTACTGATATTTTGCTAGAAAAGGTTTTTGCTCCTTACAAAGGGTGAAATTTTATTTGACAGTTAGTATCCATTTTGATGATGTTGATTGTAATTTTATTGCAATGTTTTGCATATGTTTTGGGTTTGCAAATATTGCGAGAATTCTTGGTCAATAATGTGTAGTGAAATGATTAATGTGAGACACCCTGTCTGTTGTTTATGGGGGAAAAAATCATCCCTTTTTAGCACTTAAATATTTCTTTTTGTACTTGGAAATATAGGAGGGTTTGGTCCACTTAGATTTGGATTAAAAAACCCAGTAATAAAAACATTTTTTGCTAAAAAAATGATAATGTGATATTTAAAATACGTCCATTCATTAAATCTTTAGTTTTTTAAAAATTTTAATGTAATTTATTTATTTTTTGCTCATGATAATTGTGATAATAATAAAATTGTTATTCAAATTTTTGGTTAAAAATGTTTTTAGAACACTGAAACAGTTAATTAGAGCAAAGTTTTTGGAAATCAGTACGATGCTCAAATCTTGCCAGTTTTAATCATAACCCACTAAAGTTACCACATTCTGTTTTGCATTTCATGATTGTACATTATGTATTGTTCTTGGACAATTCCTTGAGGATATTTTATCAAAGTAATTTTTGATATTAATCTTGTTTATGAAAAATTTACCCTTTCAAATTTTGAGTAAAAGTTATAATTATAATTAGTGGCAAATTTACCATATCACTAATATTGCAATGTAAGGGGTCCTCACGACATGGGGGGCCCAGAAGATGGTCTAAAAAAGCATTTTAAAAATATTTTTCATTGTTCTGTTATTCTGTAAGAGTACCCCAAAAATTCTTGCGACAGGTCCCCAAACCTGTAAATCTGCCACTGGTGCTAAATATTTAAGTGAATGACTGGAACAATTATGGCACAAATTTTCAATTAAAGCAACATTGTTTAGCTTTATATGATGCTTATAAATAGCTTGTGGTAAGAGCTGCAAATCCAAGCTATAGAAAGGAATTTTAAATGCTTACTAAATTTTAATTGGAAGAAAAACACATAGAATTTTTTTTTTTTTTTTTTTTTTTTTTGCACTTTGTGTGCATTTACAAAGGAAATTCATTGACCTCGCTTATCACCCCAAGTAAGGATTTTCGATAGTAGCCATTTGCATTAAACCTTGCAGTCGACCAACACCTTCTCTGAACTATCCAACAATGCACCTGGGTAGAAGTAGGTCCAAAATTCTACCTACAATAATTTACCAGTTTTCCCTTCTAGAACTTTCATATTGTGGTTTTAAAATTCCTGCAATAGGACTGTCTTTTACTCAATGTGAATGAGCTCTTTTTAAAAATTTAAACACATGCATTACAGTCTTAGAATGGGATTTAAAATGTTAAAAGCTAACCTCTGGTGTCTTAACTAAGATCAAAGTATTCAAAGCATCCTTTCTGATAATGTTTTAACAATATATTCTATAATTTCTGTTCTCATTTTCAAAAAGTTTAGCAAACTTTTTAGTTATGGAATTGTAAACCAATTGTTAAATATCTCATTTGCCCTATTTTCAACCCTTTAAATTAATTGTTGACTTGTACCAGCTAGGCTGGCTATATGGGTTGTGCTGCTTCACATTTCCATCTGTACCGTAATTTGGTGTGAAGTCCGACTTCCATGACACACACATGCCATGAGGACCCATTTTTAGGATAGGCAACCATTCACAGCATAGCAATGCATTCACACAAAGGAAGGACAAGAGAGAGAGAGAAAGTACGTCCATGCCCAAGTCTAGATTTGAACCTGGGACCTCCCCATTGCAGTCAGACTCCTCTGACCTCTAGACAGGGAGGGCGACTTTCAATTAATTATTCAGCTTATTAGAAGTCTATACAAAAAGTAGAACTAAAAAAAGTTTTATGAATAAGCTTCTATAATCTAGGGCGAAGTAAGCTCATTTGAAAATAGTGAAATTTCTACTTATACATTTAAGCTGTATTTAAACTTCAAAGTATGAATTGAAATTCTGATCAATTAATTTTCACAAAGCAATCCCCCCTTTTTTTGTTGGTAAGTTTAGCTGTGCTTTATGTATACTTAAAGTAAAGATGTTTGTCATCTTTTAACATATGAACACATGTAATATACATATCCATAGTCTATACCCATGCACAAATGCTTTCAAAGTGAAATATAGACATTTATGTTGATGTACTTCATGTACATGACATGTACATGTACTTCATGTCATGTGTCATGAATTCAATACTTTACTAGCTTAAGTGTGTTCATATATTTTATTGTTGCATTTACATACACACCAAAATAATTACAGACAGTGAGATACTGTAAAAGTACTGATTTTCGCAAATTGTAATTGTCATGAAAATGAAGATACTGTTGATTTGGTGAGCTGAAAAATTCACAAGTTTCATGTAGTAGAAGTAGTGATTTCAGTAAGATTTCAGTATTGAAAATACCTTGTCAGAACTACTTTTGCATGAGGCATTTACTATTTTGAGGCCGAACATCAAATAATTTTGAACAGCTTCAAAGAAACTGGTATAAATAGTATAAGTGAATTACTTAATTAGTTATGTATTAATGTTTTATAATCAAGAAATAACCTTTGCATTCAAGAAATAGTTGCATAAAGTGAAAAAGTTCAAATTGATTATTACTTGAGCTGAAAAGAAAATCACTTGATTAGATTTTTGCGGTTAAAAGGGACGTGTGAAAATTAAAGCCTCTGGAAAATAAATGTTTTTAAGGTACATAACATGTGTTGTAGTTGTTTTGTACTTGTGTGTATACAAAATCTACTATTGTTTTTTTTTCATTGCCTTTAAGCTAAAATCTGAGTTTCTACGATCTCTGAATTCCATTAACTATGACTGTCTAGATGCTGATTTTTTTGTTGCTAATTCATTGGAATTAATTTGGTAAATCAGAAATTTTTCAAATAAACTTCATCTAATTAAATTTTTTGGTGTATATTTTTCTGAATGGAAATTGAAACCTATTTTCAATATTCTGAAAGACTGTTAATAAATCTCTTTTTACTGTCTGAAACAGATTTTTTTAGAGGATTTTAAAATGTAAAAAGTAATTTCATGAAGTACAAGTTGTCATGCTTATTTTTACTAAAAACACTCTGTGCAGTACCAATAAGATTACTCACTTTTGCTATTATGGCTTTTATATTAATTTTTTACAAGGAAAGAATTTGCAATAAACTAGAATACAGTAGACCCTTATTTTATGTGGATTTGATTATACACCATTCAAGATTTTAGGATTTTATTTTGTTTTATGCGGATGTGGTGTTGCAAACAGAGGAATTTTCCCCTTCATTCAAGTAGTTTGACATGTTTTAAATGACCTTGGGTCATTGAAGACATTTTTTTGTGATTACTTCTCATATGAGAGTTCTGGAACCAAAGTTTTCCAGAAAGTTTACTTCTAATATAAGTAAGAGTCCAGTGAGGAAGAGCTTTTAGAGGAGACAAAGGAGTACAAAACCATTGAAGATACTGTCATGGATAACACAGTCAAAAACTTTCACATTGAAAGTTTTGAGACATTCCCCAGCAATGGCAAATTATCTCTTTGATTTGTTAATGAAGACAGGTTATGGGAATGATGCTTGAAATCATGAATGTGTGTTAATGCCTTACAAAGAAATGTTGCAAAAAATAATTATTGACTGCAAACAGACTCATAATCAACTACTTTTATAAACAGTAAGTTAATTCATGTTTTCTGAAATATATGTCAGGTATATGTATTGAAATAATTACACATTCTGTTTATTGTACACTTGCGGTACCCGCACGACTTTGCCCCTAGTAGAAAATTAAAAGGTCATTTGGATTGCCTGTATATTTACAAATAATGGATGATGAATATCTCGCCAATATCTAATAGTAATTTACTCGTCCATGTTATGGTAATTTACTCATCCATGTTATGGTAATTTACTCATCCATGTTATGGTAATTTACTCATCCATGTTATGGTAATTTACTCATCCATGTTATGGTAATTTACTCATCCGTGTTATGGTAATTCACATGGTGCAGAGGAATTAAATCCACCAATGGTGGTAAAAATAAAATCATAGAAAAAGAGCAAAATCAAATTTTTGAAAAAACGCTTTGAGGTGCGCGACCACATGCTACAAACTAATTTTTGCCAAATTTCATGAAAATTGGCTGATCAGTCTAGGTGCTATGCACGTCACACTGATCCAGACAGAAAGACTTTCAGCTTTATTATTAGTAAAGACAAATATGAAGATTTATATACTACTGGAATGAAGTTTTTTTTTTTTTTTCAAATATCTTGAACCAAGCCCCTATTTTAAATAAGTTAATATAACCCCCCTAATAAGTCTTAACTTATGCAGTTTTGAGTTACATGGCATTTTCATGGAATGTAACTCTCTATAAAACAAGTGTCTACTGTATCTGTTTTCACCGACTATTTGCTTTTAAACCAGTTTGATTCTGGTTCGCATTGTGTATCAAATTAAATAAATGTGGATAAAAGGTCAAAGACTGTCCTGTGATGCATACATCTATAGTTTTTGAGAATGTATTTTACAAGTAATAAATAGAAACAAGTGTTGTAAATTGAATTAAACAGTAACTATTGATGAAAATCAATATCAATCCTCCCTTTTCCAAACCCACTCCTTAGAGCAAATTATTTATAGACCTTTTTGAAATGTACTTTTTTAATCATTTGTTCAAAAATTTGTGCAAATATCCCCCAACATAATGGTGTTGTTTGAAAACAATAGCACAAATTGTGTAAACCCTTGTGTAATTCCATCTAACCTACACAGAAAACTGTATATATAACACTATTTCTGAAACTGTTGATATCATAATTTTCATTTAACACATTAAAAGTTTAAAACATTCAGCTGAAAAAAACATTTTGTCTATCAATTTTCTAAACTTTTATATTTTTTTCCTAAGCTATAATTTAGATGGGTCATGATCCATCTAAGATATGAGCCATCTCAGACTAAACGTTAGAAACTTTTTGGACATTGCATATAAGCTCATGAAATTGTTATTGAAATCTTTCTTTTTGTATTGACTCTTGCTTTCATATAACATAGTTTCACGCTGCACAGTATATCCTAGAAACCTGTCTTGTTTCCTGTTATTTTTAAGACTCGTAAGTGTTTAAACTGTTAAAGTTGCAGAATGATAACGTGGTGTTTTGCCTAAAAGAATATATTTATCATCAGTTTCCTTTTTTTTATTTCCGACTAATTAAAAAAAAACCTAATCCATCGCAAGTTGTAATTTCCGTTTTCAATGATAAATGAATGAGAAGCTGATAGTCCTTTTGTATAACAACAATTATTTTTCTCTGCTATGTTTAACTAAGTCAAAATTTGATTGGATGTAGATTTATACCTAAATTACTATCGTTGCTGGGAATGCCATTTGCTAATTATGGTTTAGGTATAAATTTAAAGTGGCACATGAAAAATACTTACATTTTTTGTTGTTTGGAGCTAATAAATCTTTGAAAAATGTATTTTATCTAGTTGTAAATCAATTACAACTTAAAAACAACACTTTGTGTTTGTACCAAGTTCAAACTAAGTTTTTAGTTTTATTTGAACTAAATTTATTCTAGCTGGGGATGGATTTGTGAAGTTTTTCATCTGTGAATGACCCTTTGTAGGGAAATAATTTTTTATGCATTGTTGATTTTGTTGGAGTCATTTTTTACCTGATTCCTGACTGAGCCAATTAATGCTCGTTGCACATTGTTCTCATCAAGTGCATGTACAGGGTCAAATTCATGCTTGACAAGTATTAACATTTCGTAAAATATTGTGTATGACAAAAAAAGTTCTAAAAAGGAGATTATTTCTTAATGATGAAATGTTTTGCCATAGTTAGAGCTGAGTGAATATTATTATTCTTTGAACAATTAGGGTAACGGTACCAGTAACAGACGAGAGTCCAGTAACAGGTAGTTGTAAGTTTGGATTTTAATAATAGAAATTTTAGGCGGGTGAAACTAATGTTGCTGTGGCCCAGTGAATACGATGCAACCATCTTGTATTATTAGAGTGAATTTTATAAGCTAGTTGGTATCTACAAGGCAGTGGTGGAAGGTTATGAACCACTACTACAAAGTCAGCTGGTATTTCATGTTCATTTAAATTTAATAAGGCTTTAGTTTTTTTAAAAAAGAACCTTTGCACAAAGGAAAATTGTCCATTGTTCATCCTTTCTTCATCTTATCTGTTACTGGATATCATCAGATTGTTTGGTGTCTGTTACTGGGGGGGGGGGGGGTCGGACCTTTTTTCGACATTGAGCATATAAAAATTGAATTAACTAATTCAGAGGATCCAGAAGCAGCCAAATGTTAGATGAGATGTAATTGCATGAGGGAAAAATTGTTCAATACGTAAAATAGAAAATGCTTTGAATTTGACTTCTTTATATGGTTCGTACATAACATTTCTTATCTTGACAATGCAATCTTCCATTGAAAAAGCACAAAAGTTTGGTCGCTAAAAGTAATGAAGGAATCCATACATTAATTCTTAAGTATTAACTTGGAACATCAAGCTAAATTAATTTCTTAATCTTTTAAAATCATTATCAATATTTTTCTGTTCACTCTTCTCTAATGTTCATAATGTTTTCTACAATTGGTCTTTAAAAAAACTTGTCAAAATAAATTTTGTGGACATTTTTTCAGTAAATTTCATTCATGTATACTCATAGTGAAACTAAACGTTTGTATGGCAATTTACTTCTACTTCATATAGTTTTATAAACCTGTAAATTTCAATTTTTGTTCATTAAGTTTTTATAAATATTCTAAATTTGAAGAAACTTGGATAATAAAATATATTTTTTTGCAAATTCTGTAGCTGTTTAATAGTGTCCATGTTATATTTACAAATAAAATTGCTCCTGATGAGACTGACTCCAAATAAGGTAAAAATCGTATTAAAGGAATTTTTTTTAATTCCTAAAAAATGCCATCGCTGTATAAACTGGACTGGCTCAGTAAAATGATAAATATTAAAATGTATGTTGGTTTTTGGAAAATATCAGACAAAAGGTTCACAAACAGGAGGGTTGCACAGGACCCGTGCCCCCCTCCCCCCCCCCCAAACGCTAATTTGAACAATTTTCAAAAATACTCTTTTTTTATTATTTGAACGAAGATGAACACGCTTTGAAAAAACGAAGTGGTTCCATAAGCAGGGACGACGAGAGGTCATTTAAAACTTCCCCCTCTCTCCTTTTCGATATTGATCAGGGTGGCGACAGGTCAGGGAAATCAGGGAAAAGTCAGGGAACTTTATTAATCAGGGAAAAGTCAGGGAAATATCAGGGAATTTTGATAAAATAACAAAAAATCAGGGAAAATTTATTTTATGATGAAAATTTTTTTTTTTTTGCTTTACAAAATTAAGTACTCTAATTCCCTATGCATTTTCTGCCAATGATCTGTTAAAAAAAAAGTAAAATTAATGAGGTGTGATTATACACTGCCGCATATTTGTGCATATTTTTTCCTCAACGTCAAAGTATTGAATCTTACTTATTAACCAAAGGATGAACTTCCTAAGATTGCTTCTGTGTCTGTTAGGTTGTTTATTTTACCTAGCTTGAAATTTCCTTTTACGCTTTCAATGCTACGTAAAATAAACAACCATACAGGCAAAGAGGAAGCCTTCATTAATGCCTTAGCTTCTTTGCCTTTATTCCGTTGTCTTGAAGTGATTAGCGTACTGTAATCACGATTTCAAGAAGAAATCTTTGGTTTTTGAATTAATACTATAAAAGCTTAAAAGTTATCACTTCTTTGCATTTTCAATTTAATTGCTAAAACTGAACTTTCAATAAAAAAAACTTTGTTTTTTGCCGTTATACTATTTGTCGCCACCGCAGATTATAAAGGTTTTCTTTTCTTCAGACTTAAGTGATTCTTTAATTTTATAACCAAGTTGTACTCTTTTATATGTTTTGAAATTAACTAATTGCTTTTTTTTTTCTTGCATTTCAAAGTTTTTTTGTTGCAAAAGCAATCTAAGATTTTTTTTTCATTTCATACTGAAATGATTTTAAATAAAGTTAACTTGTGTACTTAAGTAAATTTTTTTTTATTGTTAAAATGTTGTATTCATTCATTAAAACCTATGTTCTTGATTAGAGAAAAGCTCCCTATGAATGGATGTCAAATGGTTTCATCTGTTTTGCATAAATATTCTATTCTTTCACTATTACTTGTTATTCTTGCAACAATTATTATACTGTTTGAAAACTTAGTTCAAAAGACTTTAATTACTTTTTAGTTCTATCTTAAATACACATATGTTTTTAAGAGTAATTTTAATAGTTTCTTAAAATTCTTATGCTAAGTGGTTTCTGAAAGTGAAGTATTTTTTTTTTTTTAAATTTTCTATAATCTTTCCATTGTAGAAAAATTTAATATACTGTTTTGTAGGTCCCCCCCCCCCCCCAAAGATTGACTTGATATATTTTGTTAACCATTTTATTAAAAAATAAGTAATATCTTTTTAAAATATATCTTTAGTTCAACAACTTTACACAGCTTAAAACGTTAAAAATACTGCATTTTATACAGATATACAATGGATTTCAAGTAGAGCAAAGAAAGAAAACCATTATCATTGGTAACGTAAATCAGGGAAATTTGGTGAACTTGATCAGGGAAATCAGGTAAAAGTCAGGGAACTTTTTTTCACAGTTCCTGTCGCCACCCTGTTGATTTTTTCTGTAGTTAGGAACTTATTTGAAACGTCAGTGATGACAAGATCGTATCTTCTTCCGTGTGACAGTTGATGGATAAGCAGTAAATCTGAGGAAAAATACTTCGGAAAACAAATTCACCACCTTTTTCGTTTTTCTCGGAAACACTCCCGATTGACGACGGGTGAAAATGTTATGCTACAGCGGGGACTAAAAAGATGCCTGCTTGGCCAACCGCACACGTGTTCATTGTAACTAATAATAATAAGACAATGTTTGTCTGCTGAACTGGAAAATGTCAGCGGTCACAGGCGCCAACACCATCGGTGCCGCCGCTGCGGCATATGTATTGGTTAATCCTTTCTTGCCCTCCCCCCCCCCCCTGATTACACAAACGACAGAATGATTCTCATTGAGTTTGAGTTTTATTTAAACTTTATGCTCAAGCTGTATCACTTCAAACCTACTTCTTGTTAATCTTCATCTATAATATAAAATGCATTTTTTTATTTTTATTGTAACAAATTCAGATAGTTTTTAAAAATTGTTTTGGCTTTATTTCTCATTATATCAGTACTATCTATGAAACGCCAATTTATACTCTTTGACCTCGGGACCTCCAGGTCAACTATATCTGCTTCCAACAGCACAGATGTAGATTTGTCAGCACCAACGGAGAAAAAAAACAATGACCTGATGAGGAAGCAACCACTTCCTCGAATTATATCGATACCACCCCCTGCTCATGACATTGGACTATGCGTTGAAGAGAAAGTATCTCAGGAAATGCGATATGCATTTGTGAATGAATGTTGGGTCCCTTCGAACAATTAAATTTTTCCTCAAGTTGTGGAAAGGGAAAAGAAACAAAAATTTCAGAAAAGTTGGCTGCAAAGGTATACTTGGCTAGCTTACAGTGAAAAGCTTTCCACAGCTTTTTGTAAGCACTGCGTCTTGTTCGCACCAGAAAATATTGGCAACCAAAAGCTGGGAAAGCTAGTTAAAAGCAGCGCTATGTCAATATAAAAATGCAATAGAAATTTGTGATTCTCATGAAAAAATTTCATACCATAGAGAAGCAATGATTAAGCAGAAGAATTTGTTGCAAATTTTAGAAGACCAGAAAATGCTATCATAAATATTATGGACAGTAGTCGCCGGAAGCAGATTTTGGAAAACCGCTTCAATATTATACCCATAATTAAAACGGTAATTTTCTGCGGTAGACACGAATTGCTGCTTCATGGGCACCAAGATAGTGGAAGCCCACTTGAAAGTCCCGAACCCGAAGTCAATGATGGAGTATTCCGAGGAGCATTACGCTTCCATTTGGATGCAGGGGATGTTAATTTAAGAAAGCATCTCATGTCTGCTCCTGCCAACGCCACTTATTTGAGCTGGAAAACCCAAAACGAGATAATTTCAGCATGTGGTCAAATAATTGGAACACCTGTTGCCAGATAAGTTAAGGATGTCAGATATTTCAGCATCATTGTTGATGAAACGATATACATTTCTACAAAAGAACAGTGTTCTGTATCAGTCCAATACATTAAAAATGTGAATGTTCAAGAGAGATTTCTTTGATTTTGCAATCTTGAAGGTGATTCATCTTCTTCTATTGCATCAGCAATTCTAAAAACTTTGTCTGACTTGGATATTGATACAGCCTTCCTTTGTGGGCAAAGTTATGATGGGGCATCGACAATGAGTGGTCGATTTAATGGAGTACAAGCTATCATAAAAGGTGTTTGCCCATCTGCTCCCTTTGTCCATTTTGCTAGCCACGTTTTAAATTTGGTTGTACAAAAAGCATCGAAAGTAACTGCAATCTGCAATGCTTTTGGCATAATAAAAGAGGTGGGTGTTTTTTTTTTTACCATATCTGCAAAACAAATAGCATATTTTGAATCAAAACTGAAGGAAAATGATTCTCGAAAACTTCATGTAAAAAAAGTATGACCCACGCGTTGGGTTGAGAAACATGATTCTGTGATAAGATTTGCTGAAATTTTTCCTACAATAATTGAAGTTCTGGAAGATTTCTCTTCTGGCGTAGGGAAAACTGCATCTCTGCTTCCTTGCTGCTGAAAGGAGTTGGAAATTTTGATTTTGTGACTACATTACTGACAATGGAAGATATTTCTGGGCTTTTACTGCCCTTATCAAAAGCATTCCAGTCAGCAACTGACAATTTGTCAAAAGCAATGAATTTGGTGAGAGACATTCTGGCCATTTTAAATGAGAAGCATTCAATAGCTGATGACAATTTTAATGTTCTTTTCAAGAATGCCTGAGGAATTGCAGAACATCTCGACCTTGACATAAAAATTTCAAGGAGCTAAATTTCAAGTTCACCGTGAAAATTACAGTGCTGACAGCCCTGAAGACTATTTTAAAATTTCCATTTATATTCCCTATATAGACAATATAATTACACAACTTGAACGTTTCGCCCCTCATGATGCAAAGTGCACCCGAATACAAGGATTGATCCCAGCCAATGTTTCTAAAACCTCTTTTGAACATCTCTCCAATGCGATAGAGTATTATAAAAACCATGTTAGCCCACAATGTGTGATTTGAGGGGAATTCGCAAGGTGGAAGTTAAAGTGGCAAAATTGAGAAAGTAAACCAACTACCGTACACAATGCTCTTTTGGAGTGCAACCGGGACATTTTTCCAGAAAACAACACACTGCTTCACCTGTTCATAACACTGCCTATTTCTTCTGCTACCGCAGAGCTATCGTTTTCAACACTCCACCGTCTCGAGTCCTATTTAAGAAGCACAATGATGCAAGAACGCTTAAATGGTTCAGCACAACTTTGTATCGACAAAGATATAGTTCTAGAACCAGATGAAGTTATTGAAGGACTAACCAAGAAACAATGACGGTTAAACTTTGTATTGTAGACAATAAGACAATTTTATAAGTGTACATATGCGATATGGATATTTAGGGCTTATCAAGTGTAAGTGATTTTATTGATTATTTTGTTGTATTTTTAAGCGATTTCATGCCATTTTAATGTGTTTCTTTTTTTTTTCTTTCCTTGAATGATCTTAAAAATATGAATAGTTTAGAGCTTTTCGTGATAACAATTTGTTTACATTTTGATTTATTTCATTAATATAGCAGACGAAGTAATAAATAGCATTGATTTCCATTTATTAATTTGAACATCTTACCGCCATACTGTTGTTTCAAGTACTTTAAAGTTTATTCTTAACAAGATTTCAATTCTGGCATAAGAACAATTAATGTTTTAGCAACAGTTTTTGAATTAATTGCAAAACTTATACAATTTTAAGGAATTTTACTAAATAATATTAATAATAATAATAAATATATATTGATGTAAAGAGAGAGAACTCTGATAGAGTGTTGTGAAAAAAAATTGTGCCCCCCCCCCCTAAAAATATTTTTTGGTTGCGCCCCTGTCAGACAAGGATAATGAAACTGAATTTATAAGCTGTAGAACTAGGTCATCACAAAGTTAGAAAATAGCTTTGTGCTTGAAAAGTAAAAAAATTGAAAAATGTTGTATAATTGCACAACATTGCAGATTGCTGCAGACACGTGTTTCGGAATGCAATTTAAGATAGAATGGAAATTAATGTAAGTATAAGTTTATTTTGAATCTTCCTTTTTACTTTATTTGTAAATGTTATGATTTTGTTATTATGTTATTAATCCATACTAATTTATAAAGCTGAAGAGTTTGTATGAACAAGCTAATATCGGGAACTACTGGTTCAAATTGAAAAATTATTTTTGTGTTGAATAGTCCATTATTTGAGGATGGCTATAAAGGCCAAGATTCAGAAAATTTCTAAGTGACCAGTGGCCACTAGACCCAAAACACTTAGTGGCCACCATCGCGCCGAGTTTTGAAGTATAAAATGGGGGGAGGGGGTATTTTTGCTGCTTTTATAAAAAAAAATAAATAAATATATAGAGCTTTACAAATTAAATTTTAAAAGCTATAAACATGCATTTTGCAAAATTTAAGTTAAAATACGTTTTTATTTCTTTATTTTTCTTTTTTCAAAATCAATTGATAAACAAATCCATGAGAAGAACTGCATTTTAGATGAAATAGTTTTTGTTTATCGCAAAGCCTCTAAAGCAGTGAGAATCAAATACAATTTTGCAGATAAAATTTTCCTTTTCCAGAAAATAACTAAGTTAAAAAAAAAAAAATTATTTCTGGCACTTTTTATGTTATTTTTAGTAGTTTGGATTGAGATTAGCATCCAATTCTGTTTTTGGAAACTTAGGCAATTAATATTCTTGTCTTCTTCCATCTTGCGAATGACCAAACATGGCGACTATGCGAAAAATTTAAGATAATAGATTTTTGAATTTATTGCATAAAAGTAATTATTAATAATTAAAAACCCTCAAAAAACAATAATTTAGATGAAAAAAATCAGTTTTTAGCCCATTAGCGTCCAAAGCATTAAGGATAAAATATGAAGATAAAATTTGAAGGAAAAAATTTTGAATTTTTCAAGAAAATAATTAATTATCCAGGGGGAAACAATATGGAACTTTTTGTGGGATGTTCAATAGTTTGAATTGTATTTCAATAGACATCTCATTCTGTTTTTGGAAACTTAGGCACATAGAGAATCTTGTCTACTTCCATCTTGGGAGTGACCAAATATGGCGACTGCGCTAAAAATAAAGATTTAGGTTTTTGAATTTGTAATATAAAAATAATTATAAAATAAAAAATCCTCATTAAACATCAATTTAATTGAACTGTTATAGTTCTTAGCACAGTAGCGTCCAATGCAATAAGGATAAGATGAAATTTTAAATACAAAATTTTTCATTTCTCAATAAATCTAATTTAAATAATTAAAATAATAATAAAAAATAAATAAAATGCTTCACAGCACAATTTGCATTATTTTCATTTGTTTGCATTTGAATAAACACCAAATTCTAGTTTGTTTTTGGTAACTTAAGCGCTGAAGTATCTTGCCTACTTCCATCTTGTTAGTGACCAAATGTGGTGCCTGTGTTTCACTTGTAACTTGAAAGTATTGCCGTTCTGGTCAACAAAAAAAAAAAAAAAATAAATAAATAAATAAATAAACGATCTTCCCTTGATCACCTCCTCCCCTTCTCTCAGTGTTTATCCTCAGGAGTATGCTTCCAAAGTGATTTATTTTCTTCTACCCTATTGAGTTTGCATAATTATTGTTCATCCCAAGATTTTTTTTGTTAGGAATAACATGGGGGAAAATGGCGACTGAGGACGTTTCTTTAAGTCGCCACTTTTTCAAACTAGGTCGCCATGTGGCGAGTGGCGACCGTGAATCTTGACCTTTAGATGGCTATAGGCTATATAACATCTCGCTATGACTAATAGGAGTGGAGCAGCAATTAATTGAAATTAAATCAATAATAATCATGATGCATTTTTTGTTGTATCGATAGCTCAAACTTTTGTTGCTCAAGTAGCTCATCCGGTAAAGTGCTCGGCCAGCAACCCTTGGATCTCGGGTTCGAACTCAGCTGCGGGCGGGAAGATTTTCAGCATTTTTTACCCGGTTCATTTAAAAATTATCCTTTTGAATTTATAAGAGTGCAGTTTCCTGTAAAAGTTTGCTTTGATGTTCTTAAAGTGATGATGTTCTTAAAAACTTCGTTTCTAGTTTTGAAAAAATGAAAGCAAAAGACAAACGTTATTATTTGACTTGAGAAAAACCTCGAGAATCACATGAGAAACAAAAACAATATCAAATTTAAAATTGCTATTGAGCAAAAGTTGAGAAGAAGTACTGAATAATGATTTGAATGGAGGAAAGCCTCCAAAAATAAGGGATTTGAATTTCAATGACAGGTTTTAATTTCACAGAAATTAAGGGGTTTTAATTATTTTCTCCTGAACTAATTGATATTTCGAAAAATCCTTTCTTAGTGGATACTTTCATAATCATGTGGACATGCCTGCGAAATTTCAATTGCCAGTCCTAAATCTGCCAATGTTCAGGAGCTCTCTCTAGTCAAAATTTTGTCCTGTTTCAGGTTCGGTTTATCATAGTCCCGACTTGCTTGACCCTATGCGATTCTGCGATGAAAATACTCAATATAATAATCTGAGATGATAATTTACAATAGACCAATGAAATATCTTGCCAATTGACAGCATTTAGTTGAATCAGTCACAACCAGGAGCGTGCACAGAAAAATTGGGGCCCGTCACAAACAACTTTTATGGGCCCCCCCCTCTATCTTGTTTACCCCCTACGTCCCTAAATATATTTTACCCCTCATTTAAAAATTCTCAGAACCGCACCAACAGGTATCCCTTCTCCCTCTCCCCCCTGTGCATGCCCCTGCTTATGCTCGTGTATTAATACCCCAAAGCTTAACCCACACATTTATAACAGGGCCGAGGCCGCTTTGTCTAATGGTGTAAGCCCCTTCAATTTTTGTTAATAAACGTACAAGTATAAGTATGCTCCTTTTTCTTCCTGGGCCCTTTTTTAGGCCGCGTCGGACCCCAATTTCTCTGTCCCCCTCTCGTTTCCTCAATGTGGGAGCCATGGCCCCCAGAGCTCCCACTAAAGAAAGTAGAGAGAAAATTGATAAGAGAGGAAGTATCACAAGCAAGTTATCACAAGCGAATAGTTATCACAAGCGAACTTCAGCTAGTTACTTTGGTCCCTGCTTAAGGTAGAAGAAAAAAAAAAACTTTCCAAATGCCCTTTTCACGGAGTAAATGAATTATACATTTTTTTTTATTATGACACTTTTAAAGATGTAAGGTGTGAATTTAAATGCATTAAGTTCAATGAAAAAATTGCTTGAAGTGGCCCACTCGGTGGTTGGCCAAGTTGGCGATCCCCGACTAGGCGACCTGGCCAATCTGCCGCTGGTCCAACCTAGTGCATAATGTTAGGAATTTTAAACTGTACTGTGGTGGACAGGTTAAGGACAGTAAGTGCAAATTTTTTATATTTTGCATTTTTGTTATCTATTTTATGTTAGCTTTATTGTACAAGCTTGCTTATTTGTTGCTCTGAACCCCCCCCCCCCTTCCCATCTAATCCCAATTGTTAGTAGTGAATCCAAAACGCTTTTTTTTTTCAACTATCTCGCAAACTCATTTCAGATACTGCCGTCTACCAGCCCACGGCAGTATATTCTGAACCCTTCCAAACCACAATCTATCCTCTTCATTCAATATTAAGAATTATTACTCTAAATATGGAGCTGAAGAGTCAGAGATTGGTTTTGAAAAAACGATGGCAGCTTTGCATTAATAAACAAAGCATTTAGTAATAATAACATTTCTTAGTTGGTTGTTTTCTTTCCTTTTCCATGTTTTCCCACATTATGTAGAAAAATAATTATGTACACTTAAATTTTACCTGCGTTTTGGCCTGGGAGATTCTTCTTAATATGAGCTCTCAAATAAAAAAATTTGGGCTCTGCCATACTAGAGATCAATATTTGTGTAAGTATTGGGTTGCAATATTGTGTGAAAATGAGTAGAAAAGGATCATACAAACACATTGTTTATTTCAAGTGTAAGTTAGTAACAGATAACTTTTTCAGACATAAAGCCATCCAAACATCACATTTTTCTTGCAGAAATAAGTGTTACAATAATGATCACATTTATATCGTATTTTATTCAAATGAAACAACAAGAGGGCAGGGAAATTGTGAGAAGCTCCCAAATACAATTGTTGAGCACATTTATTGGTACAGGAGTTAGAAAAAGTATATGGCATTTTTTAAAATCTTACATATTTCATTTCAAACAAATAATAATGCGATTGTACACATGGTATCAAATGATAAACAATTCTGACAGTTGAAATAACAGTTTTATCCTTAAGGATAACAGGTTTTAGTATCTGAAGGTCCTTTATTCTTTTCCTCGTATTCATTTTAATTATACCTTATTAAAGTTTTTAAAGTAAGATTTTTTTTTTTTTTTTGAATTTCTTCAGGTTAAGCAGTTGTTAATGGTTCTTATTTTTAGTTATTTTTTGAGAATATCTTATCAAACCAATATTTTTCATTATAGTTATTTTAGAAGAAAATGACATTTTTTTTAGCTGATAGTTATTGTAAAAGCATGAGTTTAGATAAGACCTACATAATGTTATCTGGTTGAAAATAGTTTTTTTTTTTTTTTCAATGAACATTTGCATACATGTTTATTGCACATATATTTCTTAATCTTTTTGTAACAAATATTTAGTAATTGCTTGCTCATTCATAAGAGTGTAGTTTACATTTTAAAATACTATTTTTAAAGAAATGATAATTTTGTAAAAAAATAAATCATGCCTGAAATGTTTTTGAAAATCAAGAGTATATGATGGAGGGTTTGTTCCTGTTACTCAGTAATAATTTAATGAAAACGTTCGTTTGAATTTATTGCATGATATTTTGAGATTCAAGTGAATATTTAGGGACATTATCACTTGTAACAGTATAAATATTTATTGTGGTACTGGTTTCTTTCAAATTCTTTTTTATAACTGTTCTAAAATTAAAGTTTTGATATAAACATCACTTTTTTGTACCTTCTTCATTAATATATAGTGAGCAAATGTTTTATTTAAAAGAAAAAAGAACAATATTTAAAAAACCTGTCAAAAATGATTTACATGTTTGTCATTTCAGGATGTTAACTATAAACTTATAGCTTGGAGAATTATGAGCAAAAAAATTAGGTTAAGAAGTTTTTTTCGACTTCCAGGAGAGTATTTTATGAACTTAGCCCATGCATTAATTATTGTAGGCATTTAATAGCATTGTTTGAAGAGTGCCTTTTAATTAGTAAGCACATTGATAATTTGATAAGATTCTTTTTAATATTTTATTGTAATAAATGAATTTAATTCGAAGCAAATACGCTAATGATTAAGTCAGTGGCTCAAAACCTGGGGATGATCCTCAATGGGGTAATTTAGCTACTTAAGAGACGATAAAATTGTGGAGGTGACGGATATTCAAAAAAAAAAAAAAAAAATTTCAAGTCAGCAAATATTGAAATTGAAAACATATACAAAAGCAATTGTTCAGAATCCAGACAAAAAGCCCTGAGTTAAAGGAATAAATTAATTAAATTTAAAAAGCATCCTTATACAATGGGTGGGGGGAGGGGGGCTTATAATTTGCACTCATGGCAAGTTTCCAATGCCGGTACAAGTCCGCACTTGCTCTTTTTTCTTCAAACCTTAAACTGTCTACATTTTTATTTCTTCCAAATTTCAATTTAAAAAAGAAAAATAAATTAATGAAAAACACTTATATCTTTCAAAAGTTCATCAACAATCCCTTCAATAAGTTAATTTTAAAAACCGAAAATGAAACCCTTTTTTTTTTGTTAGGTCTAATCGCAATTGGATAAAATTGCTTCATTGCTTACATTTCAAATTAAAACTAGGCATTTATATTTTCAGTAATATGGATTCTCACTAGTACCAACTTTGATGTTTTCAATTAAAAAGAAAATGGGTGGTGACAGACCTTGGTCAACTTATTGAGGTGGGCGATGCTACGAAAACGGTTAGGAACCACCGAATTAAGTCATGAATATTTGAAGTGTTTGTTTGAGAATGGTTTTTGCATAATAGTATACATTTGGAAGTGCATCAAAGATTCTGCAATAATGTGAAAAGATTTAAGGCATTTAGTACCCTGTATTAAAAGATTAATGCACTTGCATACTGTATTATTTAGAAACTATGTTCAGAATTTCTACTTTAGTAAATTTCCATATGCTTTGAAAATTATTTGATAATAACGATTCTGCTAGTTTAGTCAATCTTTGTACCATTGCTTTCAACAGCAGTGTAATGCTGTATTGTACAAGTCAAAAAATTTCACTTTTCAATTTTTCTGAACATTGCTTACTGTAAGAAATATAAAAGTATGCTTGCGGAAAATGTATAACTTTGTCTTTTTAAAAATTTATAACTTTATTCCTTAGCATTTTGTTACTTTGAAATTAAAATGAATGTAAATGGTTTATATTAGAATTCAAATTGTAAAAGCATTAGCATAGCCCAGAATCTCCATTTACTTAATAAAAAAGCATAACAAAACATAGTTTTATATTGGAATGTGTAGCTGATAGTTAAAGTTGTCTGCAAGAATAAATCCAAATTCTGGAAACTGTTTGAAACATTAATAAATACCTAATTAGGAGTTGATTATGTACAAATAAGAAGAAAATTCGAATTTTTGATCTCCTTTTTTACATGAAAAAACATTCTCTTTTTATCACAATATTTATGTAAAGTAATGTATAATTTTGATTACTAGACTTTAGTTTTCTCATACTAATTGAAATAGTATCTTAAAAAATATTAATATTTACAATTTTTATGAAAGATATTGGTTACTTGTAGATGTACCTGACTGAGCAGTGGCGTAGCTAGACCCGACTTTCGGGGGGGGGGGGTTACTTCTTTTATATATATATATATATATATATATATATATATATATATATATATGTATAATCGCTTGGAATTTTTTCCTTTTCTTTTTTTTTCTTTCTCTTCTCTCTTCTTTTTCTCTTTTTTTTTTTGAGACTAACTTTTCGGGGGGGGGGGGGGGTTTGTCCCCAAACCCCCCCCCCCCTTAGCTACGCCCCTGTGACTGAGTTTCTAAAATGATGTAGTTGCTTTAAGACAGCAGTTTCCATATTTTCCCTTATGAGTGTTGTAACTTCAGAGTAGATATTTTTCATAGCCTCCCCACTACCTTAATGATGTATTTAGATAAACTACTGTATAAGTTGTATTTTCTAATGCAGGTTAAAGCTAAATTATTTCAATATGTTAGGTTAGTAAAATCAAGGATATTTTTCAATTTTTAAAAATTGTGATATCTGTCATTTCTGATGCACTACTTTTCTGTAGAAATTTTATCCCTCCATCCTTTTTGTTTATTTATTTATACAAATGCCAAACACTCACACTTAGTTATTTCTTCTAGATTTCCAATATTTTCGGGAAATACAATTAAAATCTTCAAGTGTCCAAAAGTAAACTATCCAATAAAAGTCAATAATTCTGTGGCTCTTGGCTCTCTCCTTTTTGTCAAAGATCTCTTTTTCTATAAAAGTTGTGTAATTTATGTGGTTTGAGCAAATCATTTTAAGCTTTCTTTCGATAATTCTAAGATTTTAAGCTCTTTCCCATTCAAACCTTTTTGTCCTATATAAATTGTAGTATGTTTCATGGCATGCATCTGAAACTCAGCATTATGTGGCAATCCCTTCTCTTCTGTAACTGGCAGGAAATTAGATTAGCACCTCCTTTGATTTGTGAAAAATATTTCCTAAAAACGGATTATTTGTGTGTGTTAGAATGGAAACTGCTGTTTTATAAAATGAAATTAACTTTTACCTTGTATTAATTGTATTACTCAATTTTCATTTATTGTATTAGTGTTGGATAAAAGATTAAATTATAAATGCGGGCTTACTTAATGTAAAATAATGCTTACGACAAGATTGTCGAATAATTTAGCCAAGTATATTAAATATGTAAAGTAATTACATTCAAAGGAATGTTTCGTGCTCACAGTAGGATGTCCTCTTTTTGGAACGTACAATAATAGCTGTACATACGAATTTGCTGTTATAAAATTGTATTACAGACATTATGGAGACTCTTTGCCTCCATGACTGCTTGCAGTTTAGTAAATAACTTGCCGATTCGGCAAATGCATCAACAACTTCTGCTAGCAAACCTTATTTACACAAGTCTGCAATGCATCGCTTAAGGGTGTCCAACCGCCTTTTTTACTGTCCCTTGTCGTTCTGTATATAAAATTTATTCCTTCAAAGTTGGCACTGCTCCTGCAAACTGTATTCTTCCATATTTGTACCAAATATGTTGAAATGTCCAGTGATTGCTCAATGCTTGAGTATGAGGCTGCTAAATGGACGGAGGCTTGAGGGTGAAATCTCACCCTACTCATATTTTCTCAATGTAAATTCCCATTACCTGTGTACAAATAAGCAAAATATTAAAACCAAGGGAAAATGAGCAAATAAGCTTTGTGATGCAATAGGATTAAAGTGAAAAACGGACATAAATAAAGCTCAAATTCTCAAGAAAAGAAAGCATATAGCTATTTCAAGACTTCATCAGAACAAAAACCCCACCAAAACTCACCACCCAACAAGACAGTCGTTAGAGAACTGATAGTCACCAGGTGGACACCGGTATTTTTACAAAAAGGGTCAAATAATATGAATTCGCGACAAGAGATGACAACTAACCAATCACTTAACAAAAATCCCACTACTAGAGAGATTAACCTGATTAAAAATGAAATCTTCTATCATTAGTTAGTTATTGTTAAGGTCTTTGATTCCTTCTGTTGTGCACTGTGCCACATTTTATGCTCCACCACTGGTTCATAAACCCAACGTACCTCTCGGGCCTATTGTTTCAAACATCGGTAAGGCTTCATACAAACTGGCTAAGTAATTAGTTTCCATCTTTTTTCCTCTTTTGACTAGCAATTCTTTTACTGTCAGAAATTCCGTTGATATTGTGTTCAGAAATTACGTTACTTTAAGCCTCAAGGTTTAACAACTTTTGACGTGAAATCGCTTTTTATTTTACTAATATACCAGTTATCTGAGCATTGGATTGTCTTAAATTCAGAGTACAAGAGCATCATTTTTCTAGCTTAGAGATTGATGAACTTCTTTCCTTTACTCGTGCTTATCTTGAACAAAATATTTTTTCATTCGATGGTACTTACTTTCGCATGTCATAAGGTTTAGCAATGTGTAAACCTTTGAGCGGTATTTTAAGTGACAGTTATATGCACTATTTTGAGGCTAAGCTTTTTGAAATCGAAACATTTCCGTTCTCTTTTCGTTATATTGGTAATTGCTTTGTTTTGCTTAGCCAAAACTGTTGATAATCAGCTTTTACTCTTTACTCGTAATTCTATCGATCCTTGCATCCAATTCACTAATGAAATGAAAATTGATAGTTCTTGATTACTAAAAGTAATAATGAATTTTTGACTTCGGTGTTTAGTAAGCCGTTTTGCTGCTACGCTTCCTCCTCACGAATGCTCTTTTCATCCTCCAACCCAAAAGTTGGCCTCATTTGAGGCTTTTGTGTTTCGGGATATGAGCATCTGTTCTTCCAATTCTTTAAATGCTCAGCTATCTTACCTTAAAGCTGTGTCTTCGATCTTGGTTACTTTCAAAGCATTATTGATTCGATTTATTATAAGCTATCCAAGCCCTCTCATTCTTGAAAAGTTTATGCTTCCACAGCTGCCTATACTATTGTTTTGCCATTCAATCGTCAAGTTGCAAAGGTTTTGAAGTTAGGATTCGATGCTGCTTTTTCTCATGCAAATGAGATTTTTTTTCAACTTTAAGCAACGATTGATTGTTATAGCGACTGGGGTACTTATATCATCTTCTGCAAATATGTACTTGATTACATTGGTCAGAATAAACGTGCTCTCAAGCACCGTTTGAAGGAACAAGAAAATTATGTTAACCATAAAGAGATTGCTCGTTCTTCCGTCGCTCAGCATTATTATACTTCGGGCCCCTATTTTGATTTTTCATCTGCCAGAATTATTTCTAAATGCTCTTCGCTCTGTTACCTTAATTTTTGGGAAGTTTACTATATTTAGAAAAATTATCATCCTCTAGTCAGTGATTTTACCAGTACTCCATTTTTTCTTGATATTTGGAAGCAATTTTAATAATTGCCCTTTTGGGTTGTTTGTTTTTTTTCCCTCTCTTTTGTTTCTTAGCTTCTGATTGGTTCTCTCCCCTCTCCCTCCCCACCTTGCTTCACACCCCGGTGCTGACTTTTAGTTTGTTGATTGGTTGGTTGGTTGTCGTCTCTTGATGTGAAATTCCAATTAGTTTACCCATTTGATATAAATAGAGGTTTCTACGTTGTGATCTTCAGTTCTCTCACGTCTTTCTTGTGAAACGATTTTTTTGCACGGATGGAAAGGATTCACTTTATCTTTGAAATAGTTGAAAACATTAGTTTTTCACTTTAATCATATTAAAATCAATATAAAGGTTTTATTTGTAAGTTGTTATGGCCCACCTCGATATTTCCCTAAACAATTACTAAAGCTTGCGAGCTGTTGCCAAACGATGTTCAGCCTGATTTTTAACTAGATTCACCTATACCATTCTATTTGCCTACCAATTTGTCTATGCAATGGAATCTTTCAGTTCAATTTTCACCCACTTCACGAGCTCAGCTTCTTTTTAAAGTTAATTACTTTATCTCTAATAAGTTGTCTATTCTTGTTAAGCAATATTGTCACAAAAATCGTTATATCGTCGCCTCAGAGCACGACGAAAACATCTAATCCCAGTAATAACACTAAGATATCCTACTGTTGCTCTGGGGCAACGATATGTGGGTGAAAAACATACATATCAAAATTGTATATGAATAGAATAGAATGTCCTGATTTTTCTGCATAAGATGGAATTTGTTTGAATTTTCCAAGTTAAGTAGAACACGAGTCACAGTTATTTTAAACCAACTAGCTTTTACCCGCGGCTTCGCTCACGTTGATGTAGATTTTTTTAATCGATTCAGGTTAATGGTCAACACAGGCAGGGGTCAAATAATTACTAAAAATAGGTTTGTCCCACGTTTCGCCGACACTTCAAATTTCCTCCTCCCCCCCCCTTCAATATATCAAAAGGTATGATTAAAACTGAAAACTGGGGGAAGGAGGATAAATGAAATGTCGTCGAAACTGGAAAGACACCCAAAAAATTACACAATATAAATCAGGAAAAAGTATAGAAGTAGTAAATAAGTAAGGGTAATTCTTAAAAATTCTAATTCGAGTGAGGTCAACTATTCTTAAATAAAGTCAAACATTTCGCTTATAATCCCGATCCCCGTCAAATGGTGTCCAGCGCTACGCCGGCTATCTAAATTATTGCATATGCTTCTTGCCGGAGAAAGGAACGGAGCTCAGGTGACGCATGTCACTCCTGAATGAATAAGGAGAATTACGCATAAAATGGCAATCGTCTAAAATAGGGTCAACAGTTACTACAAATACTGATTTTCTAATGATCCCTTTAGAGTGAGATCATCAAATCTTTAAAATCCCCATCATAAGGAAATCAACTGTTTCTAAATAACGTCAACGGTCCTGTTTGAAATACCAAAGAGTTCAGAGTAAAAATATACCGTTAAAATCAGAGTGAGCACAACAGTTTTTTTGTTTTTTTTTTTTTTTTGAAAGTTCCTATTTCAATGAAAACAACAGTACAAGAAACTTCACGTTTCGCAAAGAGGAACGTTTTTTCCTAAAAGTTTCCCCCCTAAAGTTTCTATTAGAATGGTGATAACAGGTTTTCAAAGAACATCGACCTCCCTCTGAAAATCTCCGTCAAGATTAACTTCAAAAAACTTCATGAGTAAAAGGTCAGATAGCATAAAAAACAAATTTAAAAAACAGAACAATATTCTCCATTGTTGCCATTAATATACGAACATTAATTCCACAAAATCCTAATTAGCATCATTAACCCTTAAAAACACACACACAAAAAGGAAAAATTAAAATTAAACATATTATAAAAAATTCATATAAAATAATTCGCCAATGCGCTAAAATAATCGTCTGGCAAGACTGGAGATAAAACAAAATGGATTTGGCCGATTAATTTACATATTATTAGTAGCTTTAATGTTATTTGAGCGTGTTGATTTGCTAATTTGGCGGATTAATTTTATCTTCAATACCTTATGGTATTTAATGATTTTTTTACCAAAATTAATTTGTCGGAATTTTTACATTTTAATGCAACTTTTGTTTTGGCCGTAGCACCAAGATGTTTGAACACTCGTCACGATCACGTTATCGTAATACTGCCCGTCAAATATGTTCTAAAAAATCATTTTATTTATTTCCTTCTTTATTTTTGCAATTGAAAGCAGCGTTAAAATGTAAAGTAATAAATCAAAATCCATCATTTATCGCAAAAGGACCACATTACCATACAATCGCAAGAGAATGGCCAAATTTGTCTTGGGAATGTACTTTGATATTTGAGATTTTGCGAATTAAGTGCAATGGTTATTTTTTGATGCATTGATGATTAGTGGGAAAACACTTGGCGAAAATTGGAAACATTTTTAAGAGTATTTGAAATCTTCCTGTCGAAGTTCAGGCTTGGCCGAGTAATACGTAAGGGCCTAGAAATAAAGGGTGTTGATATATATACGTGTATGTTTTTATTTTTTGTTTGTTTCTTTAAGTGTAATATTAACGTAATCTGGAGATCTTCCCTTCTTTAGAGCGCTTAAACAATGTAGTAGGGGAGATAGCGACAGTTTTTAATACATTATTTATATAAGGCCAGAATTTTTTTAAATATTAGATTAGTTTACTTAAAAGAAGAAAACGCGAGTCTACCAAAAAGTTATCGTTGTAATAATTAATAAAAAAATTTGCAATATGTTGCAAAAACTTGTGAAATTGTCTTATATATATAAGGCTGAAACTCGGTAATATTATTGATTACGTATAAACATAACGAAAAATATATGTCTACCGCGTCCGAAGCGTTGCCGTGCCGTGTCTACCACACACGCAAGGTGCGAAAAAATCAGTCAATTTTGACTTAAATATATAAGCCTAAAAATTTTTTTAATAACTGTTTATAATGTATAAAATATAAAAACAAAAGTCTACCAGTTGTGTTATGTTGCAAAGGCATGATAGACGCCACGTAATGTTGACCTCGTACTTCTATGTACCGTTTATCAGGCCGCTAGCGCTCGCTGGAAAAAGTTTGCTTGTCGTCGCGAAATTTCAATAAATAGTTTACATCCTGTTTTTATTAAAATTTTTAGTCTACCGTGACTAAGAGGTTGCTTAGTCTTGGGTAGACGTTGCTTAAATTATAAAGTAATAGTTGGAAAAGTATGATTATTTTATCTTTTCATTCTTTATAAATGGAAATTTTTCAATTATTATTTTTTTATGATTACAATTTTCTATCATATTTAAATTGATATTCATACTTTTGTTACACACACACACACATTATATATATATATATATATATATATATATATATATATATATATATATATATATATATATATATATATATATATATATATATATATATATATATATATTTTTTTTTTTTTTTTTTAACTTCTTCAAAAATATTTTGAATCACCACCTTTTCAAATACATTTCGTAAATGGGGAAGTAAAGCTGTTTATTCATATACTGCGAAGAAAGGAGAGGGGAAGGACACGCTTTTAATAACCTTGGGTCTGGGGCCTGGGCCTGAGTAAGGTTCCTATAGTGAAGGAGCCGACGCATCCGCCATTTTGGAGCAAACTTGATCCAGTGCTTCGCGGCGATAGCATTGCTGCTGATGTTTATATTTCTTTAGCATATGTTAAATTGGATCAACAGATAATAGCCATCTGCAGAACTGAAAATCTGCCTTACTGCATTTACTGGAAAATAACAGATTTTTTTAAAAGTAATAAGCACTTTTCATAATGCAACTCAAAAGGACAAAATAACTTTTCTGGATCAGAAAGGACAATTTAAGAATTCCTGTAGTTTTCAAAAATTTCCAAGAAAATGACCCCAAAAACGAAGAAAAGTGCGGTTTTAGTCATGTAGAGAATGTTTTACCATTATCTAGCTTTCAATCATAAGTTTGAGTGTTGAAACACGCATTTTTTTTTTTTCTTAATGGGAAAGTTTGGTTTAAAATGGCTTGAGCGCACTTTTCTTCGTTTGTGAAATATTTTTCTTAAAAGAATTAAAAACTACAGGAACACTAACTTTTCTGGGTCAGAAAGGATAATTTTTTTGTCCTTTTGAGTGCATTATGAAAAGTGCTTGTTATTTTTTTTTTAAAAAATCTGTTATTTTCAAGTTTTTCGTCTTCAAACAAAATTTTACTTTAGAATTTGATTTTTTAGCGTTAAGTTGTACCTTAAGGTTAAACAAATCATTTAATAAAATTCTGTAGTCTGTAAGTAGTCTAGTTGCTGAGTATACGCAAACGAATGGTTCACAACATATAAGTAACTTGGGATAAAGATCCTAATACGTTTTTTTACTTAGTGCTGTTATCGATTATTGGCATGGATGCATAGATGAGGATAAAAACCCAAAGAAAGCAACGACTGTGAATAAATTTCATTCTTGCTCCAGAGAGGACTTGATTCAAAATTTTCATTATGATTACTATTAACATTACATTTGCAAGGCAACAAAATTTGTAACAATGGATTTTATATTTAAACATTTATTGGGGAAATTACATCAAATTTGCTATTTTCCATCCTAACCGAAATAATGATGTTACTTCAGAATTTTAAATTTTCAGCCTTAAGTTGTACCTTAAGATTACGCAAATAATTTAGTAAAATCCAGAAGTCTCTTAGTGACCTAGTAGCTGAAATATAAGCAAAAGCACGCCTCAGATTACTCCATGACAATCAGGCCAAGTGTAATAAAAGTGCTTAAAAAAATATCAATTCTGAACAACCAAAATTTCTCATCTATGATGTATTCTTTTTATTATATCTAATGAAAGAAATTCCATCATCTTATGCTATGATATTGAGAAAATTATTAAGTATGTTCAGCAGTATTCGTAGTAATTGTTTTCGACACGTACCCCGTTTCCTTCCATAAAAGATAACGAACATATCGTCGCCTCAGAGCAACAGTAAGATATCTAATCCCAGAAATAACACTAAGATATCTTACTGTTGTTCTGAGGCGACGATATATTAAGCGAAACTCACAGAGGTCAAAATATTCCGATAGGAGACTCTGCAACGCGTCCCTCTGACTTTTTGAATCAATTAAAAAATATTACTTTTAAAGAAGATTTGCTAGAATATTTATTAAAAAACTGGGAACGAGATAACAAAGCGACTTATTTTGAAGATAAATTTGTGTATATTAACTACAAACAGTGTTGGAGATTTGAAACCATCAACAGAAAAGTTGTAAAAATAGTAACTCATACTCAATCGTGCCCCAGACCGCGAAGAAACCGACACAAAAATGATTTACAATCTTTGTAATTTTTGAAGAGCTGCAGCCTCCATTTGACGTCCACCTACGATGTTCAGATACTGATGTATTAGTTACAATATTGGCTAACATGAAGTTTTTGAATTCTAAAATAAAGGTCTGGATGGAAGTTGGCGTTGGAAAATCATTAAGATGCATCAATGTCTCTGAACTTTACAAGAATTTAGGAGAAACCGTTTGTTCCGTCTTGGTTGCTTTACACGCAATGACTGGTTGCGATCAAAATCCGGCTTTTTTCCGAAAAGGAAAGGTTCGGCCTTACGTTCTATTTACAAAGTTGGAAGAATACACAGGAGCATTAGCAAATATGAGTAAGTATCAGCCATCGCACAATGTAAAATGCATGTCACAGATTGGAATACAACTCGAAATTTCGGAAGAGTTGTGCGCCGAATGTACAGACAAAATAAAATGGAAACAATTAATGATGCAAGAACCATTACGTTTTTAAAAGTTTATAAAATTTTTGTAAAAAGATAAAGTAATTCTCGAAAACGTGAAGAGTTTTGATCCGTCATCCTTAATCCTATGTTAGTCTGAACTTCGTGAACATTTCCTCAGAATAGCTTGCATTTCGCAAATTTGGACAAATTTTCATTTAAAAAATCTGACAAGCTTATCACCTCTTGATTGTGGGTGGAAATTGAGGACAGATGAAAAGTTTTTGAATGGTTTACTGAAAACAGTTACCGCAAGCAATAAAAGATGTTACATTCGAAGCTTAGCCTTCTGCCTCAGGTAATCATTTTTTTTTTTCAACCAGACTTGGCTTTTAATAAAATTCTTTCTTTTTTTTTATCAATTGTTTTCTATTACAGATATTGATGATTTTACCGAGACAGCTAATAATAGTACCAACATTCACAGTGATGATGATTATTGAACTGACAATGATGCTAAATTGAACGTAAGACATTTTGAATATAAATTCAGCAACGAAAGCGAAAACGAAAATTATTTGGGCGAGTCAGACGTGAGCGGCGATGCACCTGATGAATAGTTCATTTAAATAAAATTATGTTCCTTGCTACAGTTTTATAAGTAACAAGTGGTAACCGCACGGCTTTGCCCGTAATTGAAAAATTAAAAGGTCTTTTGGTTCGCCTGTATATTTACAAAGAATGTATGGTGAATTTTCTTGCCAATTATCTTGTACCCATGTTACAGTTCCACGTTATGATAATTTCGTATCTCGCCAATTGGCTTGTGCCCATGATACGGTTCCACGTTATGATAATTTCGTAATTTACTCGTCCATCTTATGATAATTTTGTTCTTAAAATTGGAATAGAAAAAGAATCACATCTAATTTTCGAAAAATCGCTTCGAGGTGCACATTCCCATGCTACAAACTAACTTTGTGCCAAATTTCATCAAAATCGGCCGAACGGTCTAGGCACTATGCGCGCCACAGAGATCCAGACATCCTACAGACATCCTCCGGACATCCAGACAGAGAGACTTTCAGCTTTATTATTAGTAAAGATTAATTAATATGTAAATAACTGTTTATTTGATTATTTTTAATTATTTATTGTTATGTAAGATCGATGCAAAAAATTTTATTTCATAAGTACTTGATCATAAAAAATAAATAAATAAAATATGCATAATTTAAAAGGTCAAGACACTATTAATGAAAAATAAACTTCACTATAATTTTGTACATAATTTTAATTTTAATTAAATAGTTTTCAATTTCGTTTCAATGTTAAAATTATTTTTTTAATATGCTTAAATCATTCATACTTTTCCAACTACTTTATAATTTAAGCAACGTCTACCAAAGACTAAGCAACCTCTTAGTCACGGTAGACTAAACATTTTAATAAAAACAGGATGTAAACTATTTATTAAAAAATAAGTCGGCTTTATTTATTGAAATTTCGCGACGATAAGCAAACTTTTTCGAGCGAGCGCTAGCGGCCCGATAAACGGTACATAGAGGTACGAAGTCGACATTCCGTGGCGTCTATCATGCCTTTGCAACATAACACAACTGGTAGACTTTTGTTTTTATATTTTATACATTATAAACAGTTATTTAAAAAAAATTTAGGCTTATATATTTAAGTCAAAATTGACTGATTTTTTCGCACCTTGCGTGGGTGGTAGACACGGCACGGCAACGCTTCGGACGCGGTAGACATATATTTTTCGTTATGTTTATACGTAATCAATAATATTACCGAGTTTCAGCCTTATATATATAAGACAATTTCACAAGTTTTTGCAACATATTGCAAAATTTTTTATTAATTATTGCAACGATAACTTTTTGGTAGACTCGCGTTTTCTTCTTTTAAGTAAACTAATCTAATATTTAAAAAAATTCTGGCCCTATATATATTGTCGTAAAATTTCGGTCGCTATCTCCCCTACTAATAGGCCTCTTCTGGCCTTTTAAAGAAATTTCCGTCAGTAACTAACAATCTGGTGCAAGACAAACTCAAGAAAAGCCTTTTTTTTATAAATGAAATTATTACTTCCCACCTTGAATGTATATTCACAGATAAAAATATGTACAAATGCTTGGATATAATGCGTATGTCTAAAAGAGGAATATCGGAACATAACTTTCTTATTCAACGTTACGTAATCGTAAGTAGTAGCTTCTTCAACTCAAAATAAACATTAATAGCTTCGTCGCCCGGCTTCGCACGGTCCTCTTCGAAAATAAAAGTTAGGTCAAGTGATGCGTGTTCGAAAATCAGGCATGAACAAAAAAAAAATCGGTAAAATTTTGAGGCAGATTGCGGAAAAATAACCAAACAGGAAACATTTTAAATCCCCCGATTACAGGAAAAGCCTTTAAACAAAAGCCAAATTTTATTTCTTCATATTCGAGAAAAAATGGCAACAGATCTTTCTTTTCAATGATTTTCTTCACGCTACAAATTTTTAATAAAAGCATTGCTACGGAAAGTTGAGTTGAAGCACCGAATAATAATTTGAATGGAGAAAAGCCTTCAAAAAAGAGGAATTTTATGTCGAAATCCAAGCGTCATAATGAATAGTTTTTAATTGATATCTCCGCTAATTATTATCGGAGGATTATGTTAAATAGCCAAACATGAAGACGGGAAGATTACGAATCCATCGATACCTTGTTCGATGGCCAATTAACTGTAGTTCGGGAGAAGAAGCTTGAACATACATACATACATAGATACATACGCTCAGTTTTTATTTATATAAGATTTCAAGCTAAAATGGAGGTGAGCCTTCATTTATAAAGAAAGTGTTATTGTTAAACGCGGTCATTGTTGTATTATACTTTTATTCAACGTTATGATATTTCATCGATTTGATTGGCTGCTGTTACGTTATCGTTAGACTTTTATAATATAGTCAGATATTAGATGAAGAAGGAAGTAATAAGTGACGTTTTCGCATAAAACGATTTCGATTCTGCAATGGGAGTTGCTTACCTTTCAGACTGCACCGTAAGCGGCGCTTGCTTTATGGAATGCGACTGCTGTTGGATCGTCTGCAAGTTCAGGGAACACGTCTGTGTCGTGCACACTTGCACCACGATATCCGGACACATGCCCCTTTTCCGTCAGTTCCCGCTTCTCCTCAGGACTCCAAGTTCTGCTCCCTCTCTGTCCTTTGCGCAACAGGTCCGCCTCCATCAACCAGGCATCATCTACGGCTTTTCGACGTGCATGACGCACCAGACGCTTGCGTTCTTCCTCGGGGCTTCCTAACACAAGAATAAAAAAAATTATAGGATTTTTTTTAAAAGTTTGATTACGAAATTGATAATTGACTAATTCTTTGAAATGTATAACATTTGAAAAATAAAATACAATGCACTTACATTCTGATGAATTATTCATATAAACTAAGCTAAGTGGTGCAACAGCCCCGGGGGACAAGGTCCTACTGTGCTCATTTCAGGTTTCGTGACCGAGGACTCTGGGGGACGAGGCACATGTTTCTGTTAGTTGGTTGACAGAACGCGCAACCCCCAGGATTTAGTTCCCGAGCCAGGTCGGCGGCTTAGAACAGTAGCGCCGCTCACATGAACCTTCTCCAATCCGGCTTTAACCACATTCCGCCTGGTAAACGTGAATTTTTCTTCCTCCTGCTATCCAGTGGAGTAAATGCGGATTTTTTAACCCAGAATGCACTACGCGAAACAAGTTAACTAACTAGCTGGGTAAGCCGCTAAGGATGCTGGGTACAACCCCTTTCTCGCGGATACATGGTGCAAGTTTTTTTTGCATGGGAACGGTTTTGCATCCAACCGGTTTTTTTCGGAGCTGGATCGGGGAATTGCAAGGTACAAAAGTCTCAAGTAAACGCGGCTAGTGAAGCGCTGCTTCTGGGCTTTTCTTATATGCAATTAGTTTCAAGTCAACTCAACTGAAATGTGTTAAATATTTACTTACCTCCATAACGAATATTGAGTAACAGTGCTGGACTTCTAAGTCGCAGGTCTACGTGTGTATCCCCAGCGTGCATGGTTACGTTAAACATGGTGCCCAGTCTTTGCAGTTGATCCCAATCTTCCTGCACTCGTTTCTGATCAGGTTGTACCAGGTAGAAAGAATCTTGACCGTTCAGAGAAAAACGGACATCTACGTAGGACGTGTCATTTAGAACTTCGGTCATTACGTCTCTCAGTATTGGACTAGCATCACTGAGCACGTGAACGATCGCACGACCTTGGTTGGTGGACATCAGAAGGCCATCTCCCAATACAGAAGGCAGGTTAGCGAACTGGGCTTGAAGTTCGGCTTGGTACCTTTTGGAGAAACATTGCATTTCAGGCATGAAAAAGTTTGGCTGAACAAAGATAAGATTTCATTTACTTTGAAATTTTTGAGATAAATCTAATCCAAGGGCATCAGCAAAATTTCTTTTCAGAGGAAACTGGAGACTTGTAAAACAACCAGAAAAAAATCTATTCAAATTTATAAATAAGTAATTCAACATCAGAATTAATAATTTAACTCAGCGTTTAAATTTTAATTTCTCTTCACTCGTCTTTCGCTATAATTCTGATATTTAAGGTTTGTTCTTATCATAAAATTAGAAATGACAGTGGTGTTCCAAAAAGGATCAAGTTATGCTGCTTAATTGATAACTAAAATCAGCGATTAGAAAAGAAATTTATATTATGTTTCTAGGTGACGCTTTTCACGGAGGAATAAATTTTGATGTAAATTACACATCTGTGTGCGTTTTAGCTAAATTTACAGCTTAATTTTACTTTTTGTATGGTTTCTCAAAATCATTCAAAGATTGCAATTGGAGACCTCTGCGGGTTACATTCGGCCTATGAGCTGCAGATTGAGTACTTTGGCGTAGAACCTCTTAAGCATCTAAGCCAGTTGTGTATACTGCAGCCACCAACATCAACCTAATGGGGGAGAAAATCACTGTTTCCGTTTATCCTCTAGTCTCTAGAGTGAATGAAAACACAACACGATGGATCAATGTAAGCAGAATTTCATTCGCTAACAAACACCGTTATAGTCAAAATTTTCAATCGAGTTAACTCTCAGAGAGTGTAGTCTTGGATGCAAAACACAAAGTTTTATCTCTCAACTCTTCCATAATGAAGGGAGGGATCTAAAATTGAGCTATTGAAATTCTCCTTCCATTTACCACAACTGAACATAACCGTTTCAAGTCAATAGCATCATGTCATAAATCATGTTTATTTAATTACTCATCCTGAAATAACTCGTATAGCTTACTTTGTATCAGATAGAGGGGATGCGCTGAGACGAGCAAAATGCTTTGTCACAACTTCAGCTGTACAACTTAACCCTGAGATAACGGGTAGACTTTGTCGCATAGAAGCTCTCGGCAATAGAAGATTCTGCCCGGAGAATGGACTGCGGAGGTAGTGTTCCATGCTGTAGCCAAATGACAAGAGCCATTTTGGAAGACCTGGAAAACATATTTTTTTTTAAATTCTTGTCATTTCAATTATTCATATGTGTAAGGACAATGTCACCATGGATTAAATTCATTGACTTCTTTATTTCATAATGAAGTAATTATTAACAAAACTATACAGCAGCGATCTCGAAACCTCGGTAACCCTGGCCGATTCTTGAAAACTTAGCCGATGACCCTGCATTTTTACATACGCGACCAAGTTTCAGTCCGCATTAGGCAGCGTTTTCGGAACTGTATTGTATTGGAATAGCAAAGTTTCGATGTTAATAGAAATAAAACCAAAACTAGAATATTTGCTATTTTAAATCATTTGATAAATTAACTCATTTGGTTGCATCGAAGTTTTAGTGTATTTAGATTGTTTTTGGATTTTTGACTACCGATTTTGTATTAACTGTAATACAAACCATATTTGTGAAACTTTCCCATACTTTTTTTTCTCTACAAAAGGCAGCAGCCTTTTGTATATTTTAATAAAATTAGCAAAAATGTGTTTAAAAAAATCCTTATATTTAACAAGAAAAGTCTAGGTTATGGCCAATGAAGAAGTTCTTATAACGAAGTTATAAAAGTGCCTATAACTGTGAGAAACATTTCAATTACTAAGTAAAAAAGTCCTAATGACGAAGCATTGGCGTCGTCAGCTGAAACTTATTGGGGGGGGGGGGACCATTCTGACTCTGTCATTTTCAAGCTGCATTAAGAAAAATTTGTGTGTGTGTCTATCTATATATATATATAGATGAGACAAAAACTTGACATCAAATAGAAATTGGTTTACATTTAATACAATACTTTTAAACGGGTACATATTAATTTACATATTACAAAAAAAAAAACAAATACATTTTTTCTAGTCTGCACATGGGATACGAATATCCCTGTGCGTGTGTGATTTTTGTGATCAATTTCGTTCAAGATGTTTCTGTGAACGTAACATAAAGCAACATGATTCAATCGCTTTTGTGTCATAGTCGACCTTAGATTCTATTTCAGCTTTCTCAGCGCACTGAAGCTTCTTTCAGCTTTACACGACGAAGGGCGGCACACCAAGAGTAGCCGCATCAAATTTTCAACATTTTGAAACAGTGGACAATTGAATTAACCGTTCTTAATGAATGAAATCATCAAAATCGAAATCCAGCTTTATTGAGTCAGCCACTTTATAGAATCAAAGCTGTTTAGAACAAAATGTGACTCATATAAGCCGCGACAACTGAATAATTAAATTTTTATATTACATAGTGATAAACCCTGCAGCTCTAAGTTCTTGGCCCAAGTTGGATTCGAAGGAGTTGAATTTGATGTTTTTTAATTAAAAAATTAAAGTATATAATTCACAGTTATGACATTCACGAACCTACGAAAAACACAACTACAAAAATAAAATAAGACACAAATAATTAAGCTCTCATGATATATTTTAATAATGCAACCTTTTAAAGCCTTTTCTTAATTTTTTCAGGTTTTTTGTAACAATTGCACCAAAATTTTGTTTTTTTTTGTTGAATCCTCCATACACTCAATGCATATGAAACCAAAAAACAGCAAAAACAAAGCCCATGTAAATACATGAATTTCTGATTTCCCAAAGTCAGCAGGGAAAGTTCCCCTCTTCATCCTCTTTAAGTGACAGGCCTGTCTTGAGAGGCACACCCCACAGATTGAAAAGTACTGGCCTACACAGAGAACAAACAGCATTTGGTGTATAATTGAATTCTGATCAGCGGACGATTTGAAAGAGATAGAGAAATGAACTGCTTTTTTCTGACACGTGACAATAAGTTTTAAAATGGTTATTTCAATAAAATTTGTTCAGTTAAGCAGGATTATTAATGGATAATTTTCTGTTGAGCTTTAATAACTAAAAGGAGTATTATTTATTCCATTAAAATTTATAAAAGATGAAACATTTCAGAAAAAACTAGTATGTTGTGGCCATCACGAAACTTTCTTCTATATTTTTCTTTTTTTTTTTCGGATCCCTCCCCATGCTTGATGAGGAAGCAATATTCCCAACAAAAACAAAATTACACATGCAAAAACTTGACGACCATCCCAATGTCTGAATTATTGCAAAAGCAAAGCAAAGAGCGAAAATTGAAAGTTATTTTAAAAGCCTTTCTTGAATTAATTACAAATATTTATTTATTAACAAACACAGGATGGCAACAGTTAAAAATTTTAAATCATTGAGATAATTTTTCCGATCATTTCCATACAATTAAAATCACGAGAAATACGCAGACGACAGTCTATTACGATTTATCTTTCTTATTGTTGCAATTATAAAGCTATTTTTATTCGCAAAAAAAAAAAAAAAAAAAAAAATAATCAACACCTCTTGGAGCGATTGTCGTCAAAATTGAACCAAAACCGGTTTACATATGGATTCACATATGTTCCAAATTTCAACCAGAACGTAGCATTACTTCTTGAGATAGGGCACTCACAATGGAAAAAAAGAACGGATGAATGCACTACCCCCTTTTTAGCTGTTGACACCAAAATAAAATCAGCTCTTATACACACTAAGGATTACTTGTCGATAAATTTTTCTTTCATTCCGTTCATTATTTCTTGAGATACAGCAGTCACAATTGACACAAAACGTTTTATAGCTCAACCCCCGTTTGAGTTATTGACACCAAAATTGAATCAGCACCTGTTCCTGTTAATGGCAGCATATGGACCAAATTTTGTTTGATTCCGCCAGTTACTTCCTGAGGAATAGCAAGCACGCGTAACTCAAAAAACGTCCCATTGCTCCACCTGTCTTGGAGGAATTCGCGCCAAAAACCAATGGGCACAAGTTCACATAGGGGCACATATGTGTACTAAATTTCGTTCGATTTCATGCGGTAGTTTTTGCTGTAGAGCGGCCACAAAAAACTGGTCACACACAGACGTGACACACGCACACAGACAGACAGACATTTTCCAAAAATAGTCGAAATGGACTCAGCACACCTCAAAACGTTCGAATCCGTCAAAATTCGAAATTCAAAAATTTGCACGAATCCAATACTTTCTTCTATATATTAGATATAGAAGAAAGTAAAAAAGAGCGAGAAAGTTGAACGCATTAGCTCCGATAGGACTCATAATGTCAAAATATTGACTGTAAAGCATACCTGATTAGCAGGCATTTAGGGGCTACTCGATAGGAAGTCACTGTGAACTTTCATAAACTTTCCTTTCCCAGAAAATTTTGTCTGGCGAGTCTTCAAATTTCGAGCAGTTTTTTGTGAAATATTGCATTAAAAAGATATTCTCATTAGATGTAGTGATGTGGGTAATTAGGAATTTCATTCGAAAAATCGAGAAGTAACCCCATCTGAATAGTGTAAAATCGGGGAGCCCCTGCATGTTTTACACTAAACAGAATGGTACTTACCTATCACGGTCTTTTGACTTTTTGAAGACGGTTCCGTGGATGTTGATGATGATTCAGTAGTTAAAAATTGCTCAGCTATATTTGATGTAGAAGATTTGTTACATTTTCCCATTTCTAGCCACCTCTCCATAGCCGTAATCGAATATGTAAAAAATGTATTTTTACCAAAAAAAGAGCGCTCCTCAGGTCACCTTCTCTCAAGGAGACCAAAAGACCACATATCTTTATTTTTGTCGGAACGTTTCCCAATAGGGAACTCCTTTTATTTCTGTCTTTTTTACTTTCTTCTATATCTAATATATAGAAGAAAGTATTGGATTCGTGCAAATTTTCGAATTTCGAATTTTGACGGATTCGAACGTTTTGAAGTGTGCTGAGTCCATTTCGACTATTTTTGGAAAATGTCTGTCTGTCTGTGTGTGTGTATGTGTATGTATGTGTGTATGTATGTGTGTGTGTATGTGTGTGTGTGTGTATGTGTGTGTGTATGTGTGTGTGTATGTGTGTGTGTATGTGTGTGTGTCACGTCTGTGTGTGACCAGTTTTTTGTGGCCGCTCTACAGCAAAAACTACCGCATGAAATCGAACGAAATTTGGTGCACATATGTGCCCCTATGTGAACTTGTGCCCATTGGTTTCTGGCGCGAATTCCTCCAAGGGGGGTGGAGCAATGGGACGTTTTTTGAGTTACGCGTGCTTGCTATTCCTCAGGAAGTAATTGGCGGAATCAAACAAAATTTGGTCCATATGTCGCCATTAACAGGAACGGGTGCTGATTCAATTTTGGTGTCAATAACTCAAACGGGGGTTGAGCTATAGAACGTTTTTTGTCGTCAATTGTGACTGCTGCATCTCAAGAAATAACAAACGGAATCAAACAAAAATTTTTTGACAAGTAGCCCTTAGTGGGTATAAGAGCTGATTTTATTTTGGTGTCAACAGCTAAAAAGGGGGGTAGCGCAATCGCCCGTTCTTTTTTTCCATTGTGAGTGCCCTATCTCAAGAAGTAATGCTACGTTCTGGTTGAAATTTGGAATATATGTGAATCCATATGTACACAGGCTTTGGTTCAATTTTGACGCCAATCGCTCTAAGAGGTGTTGATTTTTTTTTTTTTTTTTTTTGCGAATAAAAATAGCTTTATTAATGCAACAATAAGAAAGATAAATCGTAATAGATTGTCGTCTGCGTATTTCTCGTGATTTTAATTGTATGGAAATTAAAATTTTTAACTGTTGCCATCTTATGTTTGTTAACAAATAAAATATTTGTAATTAATTCAAGCAAGGCGTTTAAAATAACTTTCGATTTTCGCTCTTTGCTTTGCTTTTGCAATAATTCAGACATTGGGATGGTCGTCAAGTTTTTGCATGTGTAATTTTGTTTTTGTCAGGAATATTGCTTCCTCGTCAAGCATGGGGAGGGATCAGAAAAAGGAAAAATATAGAAGAAAGTTTCGTGATGGCCACAACATACTAGTTTTTTCTGGTCATCTTGCGCTTCTTTTTTCGTTGGTCTATCGGAAGTGACATCACAGTATCCATCGTTATGCTGGCTTACGATTTGCTTTTGAAATTGCACCTTAATTTTTAGACTCATCCTCTTTTTTTTCTGTAATGCTTTTTTGGTCAAATTTGAGATACCGCAAACACATTTGAGAAACCGCGCTTCGGTAAGGTATTTTGAAGCCACGTGTTGAATAATGTTAAACACATGACACGTCCTTTCCCTTTCTACCCCAACCTTTGACCAGCTAAGTGGTCTTCCAAATTTTTGTGCATCCTTTGGCCAGGTTGTTGTTGACAGCTGCAAAAATCCGCCAAAGAGGTCTGGTGTCTCATGTTGTATGGGTAACATCGGGTTCGCTATAAATTGAATCGAATCGGAGAAACCAACACTGCAAAAACTCGAAACAGAAACCTGGAAGCGCCGAGAAACGAGATAAGAAAGAAAGGGGCAGAAACTCAGATCCCCGTCTGACTTCTGTTCACTTATTAGCACAAGAGTCGTAAAAAAGGGGGGGGGGGGAGATGGTTTGTCATTGGAGTTCTCTTTCCGACTTTCCGTTCACTATACACATCACCTATTTTGTTTTTTTTTAGTTCATTTTTTTTTCGATGTTCATTTCGTTTTATTTGATATGAATTAAACATGGTAAATTATGTATTATGCAACTGTTTAAAGTCTTCAAAGCAAAAATAATTTCCCCAAAATAATGAATTTCATCTTGACAATTATCGATTGGGTCCGATTTTTAAATATTGAGGGGTTCCGGTCGGCAAATATTGGGGGGGGGGGGGATCTGGACCCCTTGGACCCCCCCCCGGCCGCGACGCCCATGTGACGAAGTGAAAAATCGTTATAGATATAGGAGAGCTTTAATCATTTTTAGCAACCGAACATGAAAGGAAAAAACAAACTCTTGCTATTTAATGGCTGGAGAATGTTTTATACATGACGCAAAAATGAAATAAATAGAGGGCATTGTATTTCGCAAAATTTGTTTCCTTTGAGAAAAAAAAAAATATTTTGAAAAAAAAAAAACACCTCTAATTTTGATTTTGTATTTTAATCAAGAGTAGAATTTGGACATGCAAGTATAAAATATTTAACCAATTTTAAGAAAATAAGACAATTAAATATTGCCTTAATTATAAATATATATATTTTTTTCCTCCAACTCTAGTATACTCGGCTGTAACCTTTCTGACAATGGAGAAATAAGCAGAGATCAAACGAAGGAAGTAGTTCTCAGCTTCGTGGGGGAAATTTGGCACTTTGCTTTAAAATCAGATTTTTTAACTACACGCATACGTAACCTTTTTTGCTCATAACTTTTGTAAATTATTGAATATTTTCATTTTTACAAGCGGAGTATACCATCCATTTTCGGATTGAACGCATCATCCAATAACATCTCACCGATAGTTTATGATCTTCTCAAATTCACCAAGTAGGTAGCGAGAAATTGTGAGGCTTTATCTGTTAACCCGGTTTTTCTAAGTCCTCTTACGAGCCGACGCATCAGCTTTAGATTAGCCTTTTTGGATCGGAGCGCTTGTTTGAGTGGTTGTCTTTCTGGCAAGTTATCGCGTTTAGCGATTGTTCACTGTGAGCAATTAAGCGGCACACGTGAATTGTTTATTAAATAAAATATTATTTTCGGCAAATTTGGCGAAATCCTAAACTTTGCTGTTGTAATCCTAACAGTGCAACAATGAAAATCCGATCCAAAATGGTTAAACTTAAGCTGATGCGTCGGCCTATCTATATAGCGCCTCTAGGTTTTTCTTCCGCGCGTCTTGACGTCATTGCTAAGAAACTTTGCCAGCAAGTATAGACTATCTATGTTGGGGTAAACCTAACCTGGAAGCGTCATAATGCTGTAATTAGGATCTGCGTAGCTTTCACAATGCTACCAGGTTAAGTTTGTCCCAACTATACAATGCTTTAACTTTCGAACGTGCGAGAAATCAAATCAACAATGAATTTCAAGCTTGATTTCTACTCTACCTAGAGTCGCTATATAGATAGGCGGACGCATCAGCTTAAGTTTAGCCATTTTGGATCGGATTTTTCATTGTTGCACTGCTTGGGTTACCACAGCAAAGTTTCGGATTTCGCCAAATTTGCAGAAAATATTTTATTTTGTAAACAATTCCCGTGCCTCTAATAATTGCTTACAGTGAACAATCACCAACGCGTTAACTCGCCAGAAAAGAAAAACACTCAAACACGCGCTCCGATCCAAAAAGGCTGATCTTAAGCTGATGCGTCGGCTCTTATTCATAGAGGCCTTAACTCTACCAATAAAAACTCGGGGATCAAAACACATTAAGTTTGTTATAAGGCTCCGACGTTCAAAGAGGCAATGACGAATCTTTGAAAGTTTTCTACGTAACCATGGAAAACTGCTATCCTCATATATATAATTGCCAAAATCACTGATCGAGTAACGCTTTGACGTCATGAACGATGAAACTCGTGCCATAGCATGCGTGGAGGAATTATTTAATTGTTGAAGCACCAAAATTTCAGTAAGGTATTTATAATTTGGTGATTTTTTTTTTTTTTTTTTTTTTTTTTGACAATGTTTGACATGCAGGGAAATGCTCTTTATTTTGACAAGGCTTAACTGGATCCGGTAACTAACTGTTTTACTGTTAAGACTAATTTTAGGAGAATGAAGAAACGAAAAAGTGGTCAACAATAAACGCTATCTACTGGATTTTGGGATTAATCCACTGGAGTTACGGTTCAAATTTCAACTATCAAAATATGCACCGATTTTCTAGTTTTCTTCATAAAAACTAATTTATTTTAGACAATTTTTCCGTTTTATTCTTTTTGCAATGAACGGTTTTTTTTATCGACAATAGAAAAGAGTCGGATTAATTAGATAAAAAAAATCTGTCATAGGTAACAGAAAATATTTTAATTTATTACAATCTGTTAAAAAGATTTCAGTTTCGGAAGCAGCTCTCGAAGGCAGTTACTTTGATTGAAAATTAATTGGAATTCCCCAAGCATGGATTTTACTAATTAATTTATTTTTCAGTACAAAATGAATTGTAAAGCAAAGATTAGTTATCAAGCATTTTGAAATAATTGTATTAAACGTATCATTCTTAACATTTCTCAAAATGAGGGAATGAAAAAGGAATAGCTTTTAAAATTTAATTAAAGATACATTTTGTTTTGCGTTTTCTTGGAAATTCACTTCGAAACCTGCTATTTTCGAAATATTCAATAATGCTATGATATCAGGCGTAATTAAAATGTTCTGGCCGTTTATTATTTAGAGTGAGTTTTAGTTTGAAACTTGATTGCGTCATAAGAGAAGCGATAAGTAAGTAAAGAAAAACAGGTGCAAAGATAATGATGGAAAAGCGTTGAAATGTCTTAATTTTTGTCCTTTTAAAGTTAAGTCATAAAATCTAGTTTTGGAAATAGTACAAAACTTAGCACAGTGAAACCCCGGTTTTGGGTTCCTCATTTTTCCCGCATTTAATGTTATTTCATCGGGCCCCATAATTAGTTCTGCTACTGTGTAATAAGATCATTTACACTCCCATACATTTAAACTTTAGCTAAGAAATATACAATGTATGTAGACAATGCATATACAAGCTTAAAGGGATTATTTATCATTGCAAACGTATTATACACATACGGCAGCAAATCGTGCAAGCAGATTTAACTGAAACAGATCAAGCTAGGTTACACCAAAAACGCCTAATCGAAGATAGAGGATTTTTTTTCAAGACTGGTCTGACCACTCGTTTAGCAAGTAAGTAGTATAGATATAAAAGTCAGTATGTAAGACAGATCTAAAAATCAGTAAGTATTGTAGATCTAAAGCAGTGCCTAGTGTAGATCTAGGAATCAGGTTAGTAGGAGTCAGATTTTGGTGATATTGAAAGGTTCGATGTCATTGGAAGACAGGGGGAAAAATAGGAATGTCTAAAAATAGATTTTATGCTTGTTAATAAAAAAAATGTGCATTTATCTTCATTGAGTAAGTCATCACCGATTTTTAATTACTATTTTTTTATTTTTGAAGTGTGAAACGTCGTGGATAAGCCACCCCGCGGATAATCGGGAGTTTACTGTACGATTGTATTAAGAATCAAATGAAGGTTGAACTTAAAATCATAATATTTTTGCTAAAAATATTTATGCTTCATGTACACTGGCCTCAAAAACTTAAGGTACACATGTTTTTCGAAGCTCACCATAATGCATAGTTTGCTTGAACGATAATAACGAACTTTAAAACCATTTATAAACAAACGATAGCTAAAACTTATATTTTATAGAAAATAACGTACCTTTACGAGTGATAAAAAAAAAGTTTGTAAATATCACGCTTTCTTACTTTTATGTGTAAGTTGGGTTGATTTTCAACTGTTGTTGGTAGTTTCGGTGACAATAGTCAATAGAGTTTAGAATAAGTTTCAGAGACGTCTTTTACCCGATTCGTGAAGGTGGCGGGCAGTTAGATAGATGAAAATGGGATTGTGTCAGGCAGGTGCTGCTCGATGACTCAGTATGTCTCGTAGTGTTGTTCATAGACTTTGGGATTAATACCAGTCCAAAGATTCTGCGTCCAGAAGACCTGTTCCAGGCCGACCACGAACTACAACACCTGCAGAAGACCGTTTTTTCTTCGGTTAGAAGGAGAAGAACCACTACTGTGCCGCAGCTCGTTGCAGACCACTTTGTAACATCAGGAAAAAGAATCTCTGCTACTATGGTGCAAAATCGTTAACATAATGCAGGTCTCTATGCAAGACGGCCAGTTGTGTGTGTTCCGCTCAACGTACCACAGCGAAGGATCCGCTTATGCTGGGCAAGAGAACATGTTTCCTGGACCCTGCAGCAATGGGCTTCTGTGCTGTTCATAGACCAGTCCAGATTTATATGAAGAGTGATTCAGGGCGTCTCCTGATCTGGAGGAAACTACGCACTAGATACCATCAATCCAACACTGTTGAAAGACCATAGTTGTAGAGGTGGTGGAATCAAAGTTTGGGCAGGGACCTCACTCGGTGCTCACACTGACCTGCATGTGTTCCATGGAGGAAGTCTGACTAGTCTGAGCTATCGGGATGAGATCTTTGATCCATATGTCCGCCCATATACTGGTACTATTGGTAATGACTTCATTCTGATGGATTATAATGCACGACCTCACCGAGCTCGGATTGTTAATGAGTATCTCGAGGATTACGGTTTGGAACGAATGGAATGGTCAGCTCGATCTCCATTCGATAGGACATCTTTGGGACCGACCAGGCAGACAGATTTCTGCTTTAAATTTTCTTCCAAGGTCGTTACATAGGCTGGAACAAAGCTTACTTTGTGTCTGGTCTTCGCTTCCTATTCTGGTATCCGAAAACTTAATAAACACATAGAAAATCGATGCCGCTAATGAATTCAAGTTAGGAGGGCCACATTCCTTATTAGAACCCATTTTTGTATTGTTTCTATGAAATTTTACTACATAACACTCATGTTCTGTTTTCTTCAAGAATGGACTTTTCCGCTAAGTTTGCTTTTTCTTTTGTGATAAATCGTTTTTGCAATACACTTATACAAATTTCTATGACGCATTCAATAAAAAAATATTCAATGCACATATCCTGCAAATTATTTGTTTCTACATTCATTCATTTGTAAATTAAACGCAAAAAAAAAAAAAAAAATCGGTTGTACCTTAACTTTTTGAGGCCAGTGTATGTACAATTGTCCATTCCTTTATTTCAGACTTACCAATCATGAGATCATCTTCTGTGCCTGGACTTAAGGGGTCATTGTTCTTGAATCTGTACATATGTATGTTGTACGGAGCATGGAGAACTCTGGATACGTCTTCCCATTTAGGAGTCAACCACTGGCCCACATCGGGTTGGTAAGCTCTACCGTTGAAGAACAGCAATCGGGTGTAAGGATCTCTGATGCTCCCCCAAAAGTCTAAATAAATTAGGAACTGAGGGTTCGAATCCGAGATAATTTCTCCGAAGGGTGACCTAAAATAAACATAAATGTGAAAATAATGTTTACTAGAAAAAAATACTAAACTTTCATTGTAAGTTAAAATTAGTAAAATTTGAATGCATGAACATCATATTAGACTGTTGCAATTTTGAGAATTTAAAATTATAAGGAGGTAATAAAAAACAAACAGAGTAATAGTAAAGAACGGCTGAAAACACTTGACCGATTTTATTGAAGTATAGATTTAAATTCTAAATATTCATAGAGACTACTGATCTAGACTCAAAAATATTAGACTACTCTTAAAATAATGTGCTGAAATAAATGTGCAGTTAAATGCAAGTACCCTGTGCAATATAACATTGTATAAAGATAGTCTTCAATATTATATTGCATTTGAATTCATGTACTGAAGTAAATATAGTTATAGTTAGCTTATAGTTAATATACGTGCATGGATTTAGAAATTCAGATGCAAAATAATACTGCAGAGCGGTGTTCTACTACAATTGCATTATTGTATCTCAAATTAGGTTTTGAACTAAATATACAGTTACTATTGAGTAACTACAACAGTTATCGATGTTAAGCCTGTTGCAAGTTTAAATAATTTATGCGGGAACTATTAGTGGAATGAACGTTACTACTAGTTTGAAATGTTTAGGAGATGTTTATCTCATTTTACAATCATGGAATTCTGATCACGAATAGAGTACTGCCGTGAGCAGTAAAAAAGTTAGTGAAAGTCAGTAACTGCAAAATTTCCTTTTTTTTTTTTTTATTTTATTTATTTTTTTTTTTTTTTGCAATTTTGTCATCTACTGTACGTTTGTTTTATTACTCAAGCTTGCTTTTTTAGTTTCCGCCGAAAAGAAAGCACGAAAAAAGTCTAAGTCGAACATTTATCTACTGTTAGTATTGTATCCAAAACGCCTTTCTTCAAATATCTAGAAAACTCATTTCTGCAGATACTGCCGTTTACATGCCTACGGCAGAGCAGTCATGAATATATTTTTGTTTAAGTAGAATTTGATAGAGTATAGATAAACACGTTGTTTGAAGCATAAATAATTTTCCCTCGTCCCCCCGTTATTAAAATGTAATATCTTGAGTCCGGTAACATTTTAAAAAAAGTTGCCAAATGTAACGAGAAATCAAAGGTTCTGGAAACTGTGATCAGAATGTCGATATCTTTGAATGTTAACGAAGCTACTGTTTAAGTGTCCGTTCTAATTTTTTTCACTTTTTAAAAAAATGTTGCCTAACTTTAAGAACTCATATTTTGATAACGGGGAGAATAGGGCAAATGATTCATTAGTCAAAAAACATGTTTCGGTAGATTCTCTTTCAACTATTACTTCCTATTACTTCTTTAAACTTTTTACTTCATTTTACAAAAAAGGAAGTATTGCCAAAAAATATGTTTTCTCTTTCAACTATTACTTCTTTAAACTTTTTACTTTTTACAAAAAAGGAAGTATTGTTTTCGCGAAAAAATTTTCTCTCAAAAGTCCACCTCAATTTCCATTTTACTCACCCCAGAATGAATGTTGAGTTTTTTTTTTTTTTTTTCAACTTGACCACACGTGGATAAGTGCCTAAGAACGTATAGATACGCGAAATATCCATTTTGACGATTCCCGAGTTAGTTACAAGTTTTCTCGTGACGTCTGTATGTACGTATGCATGTCGCATAACTCAAGAACGGTATGTTCTAGATAGTTGAAATTTGGTACGTAGACTCCTAGGTGTCTAGTTGTGCACCTCTTCTTTTGGCGCATTCGATTGTTTCTAAAGGGGGTCTTTTGCTCCTTTTTGGGGGGAAATCATTGTTAATTTCTATGTAAAGTGGTGTATAATTTGGCGGATACTTGGCGATATATTGCCATTTTTTTGATCGCCAACTTGGCGACAAATTTGGCGATTTTTTTTCTAAAAATCTGGTTTTAATTTGGCCACTGTTGGCGATATTTAGAAAGTAAACTATTGAATAGCATTAAAATTGCCAGTAATGGTGAAATGACATTAAATTGGAGTAAAAGGAAGTCATGTGATGCACACATCAGCTCGTTTTTTAATATTGCACTAACGTGCGATGCTTTTCTGGTGAGAAGTAGCCGTGGGCAGGTAAAAGACAGAAACTGCATTTTTCTCATTTGAATTTTTGTCTTCTATTGTACGTTAGCTCTATTGTACAAGCTTGCTTGTTTGGTTTCCGCTGATAAAAAAGAACGAAAATTCGTCTAATTCCAATATTTTCCCATTGTTAGTGGGTAATCCGAAAGCCGTTTCTTTAAATATCTCGGAGTCGGACTCTCATTTCTGCAGATACTGCGTTTTGCTTCCCCACAGCAGTATATGGAGTGCTTCAAAATAGACCATACCTGATAATTTTCTTCACAACTTTGCCCTCTGAGTCAAAGACCACCACCGGGGAGCCAACATGATCACAAGCCACGAAGAACTTATTCTGTGTTGTATCCTCAATGTACATCAGGTGACCATTTGTGTCGTAGAAGAGTGACATCGTTGTCCTCGAGTTCGGAAGATGGACGTGAGTCACCATTTTCAAATCTTTCGGATTTGCATACAAGAACTGGGTGACATTGCTTTCAGTGTTGCTCCAGGCAATCAATCTATCCAATGCATCGTATGTGTATGTGATGTCATACAGTCCTGGGTGGAAGGCATTGATGAGCTGGGATTTCGCGTTGAAAGTCAATTTTTCATTTCCTCTGGACACTATGAATCCCCGAGAGTCTATCACGTAAGGCACGTTGTCATTGTAGCCGACTAACCGGTCCCCATCGTCGTACCGTAGTGTAATTTGTCTTTCACCGTTCCAGTAAGAGTTCATGTTTCCATTGACATCATACAAGTACCTATTGATATTGTACAGGAAAACATTAACAGTGAGATAAATGTCAATATCATTAGAATTACATAATAAAAGTTAAAAACATTGGATATTGTAGTAATGTATTAGTTTTGTGTTCTTGTTTCTTTCCAGAAATCTTTTTGAAGCGAAACTTTTTAGGTGATGGCTTTGAAATTCTAATCCTCAACCTTTTTGTGTGACGGAAGTGACCTAATCGTTTTTAGTTGTTAACAAACACAATGAAAAATACTAATTAAAAAGTTTTTTTTGCTAGCAAATTTAACAAATTAAGTTCAAGGCTAGCATATTGTGTATTTTGTTCATTTTAAACTTTTCAAATAATGCAGGTTTACGAAGATTTCTTTAATTCTAGTCAAGTCATCTGTTTAAAAGACTAATTCACATTGCTTAAATTCGGCCTTAAAATAAGTTTGTTAACTTTTATTAACAAAATTAAACAAAATTAACTTTATAATTACAACTATTTAAAAATGTTTTTGGCAACATAAAAAAGCAGATTTTGAGTGTTGTTTATACTCTATTTTCTTCATTAAAATATTCAATTTTGTTGAGAATATGCCTAAATCAGACGCATAAAGAACAAGAGCTTAGCGTGAGAGAAAACGATCGGGTAAAGTGACAATTCAGAATGCAAAAAAGATATAAGTTTCACTTCGATCGTGTGTCTTTACAACCCCCCCCCCCTTTTTTTTATTCCTCTTACATTGCTCCTTAAGCCTAAAGCATAACTTGATATCGCTAACTTAATTTTCAAAACTAAGACCATGGTAAAGCATTTTTATAGCCTTTATGTATAGGTTATTGTATCTGAAACGATTGCTATGCGTTAAAAATTCACTTATCGAGTAAATTTTACGGACATTATTTAAATGCGCCGAAGAAAGATATTTGGTAGAACAGAATCCCGTGTTTGCAACTTTCAGAGCAGATTTATGTGCAAATAGTTTATAACTAAAACTCTATTTGTTACAAGCCAAATAAAAAATGTCCAAACGGCAAAATCAGTCTTAACTGGATGGGCAATCAAAGCATGGTTTTAATGTTATTACAAGGCTAAAAAAAATATCTGATTGCACCCTATATCATTTATAACATTTTAATGATTCTTTTATAGATAATAACGAAATTATGTTGATGCATAAGCATATTTCTCTCGGCATTACTTAAATCGAAGCCACTCATATCTGTCAAAACCCAAATGAAGAAATTATGTATTATTGAAAGGCATCTGATATTACGTTTGCCGTGTCTGAACTAATTTTTTAATTGATATCAATACAATAAGATGATACAATAAAATCATACAATAAGATTTCTTAGCTAAATTTATGGAATTCGTTAACTTTCGAAGTTACGAAATCAACGCAAGAACTTTTTATGATAATAATTCAGATTAATATTTTTTTACCTGAATCTTCTTCGTCCCTGAACCTCTCCAAGAAAGCCATCTGGTGTGTAGGTATACTCTACAGTTTCCGTTCCCACATCCTGTTCTGCCTTTGATTGCGTTTGACGAATTCGACCTCTGTTGTCATAATGAATAGACAAAGAGAACACTTCTCTATTCCACAAGGTGACTGCTAGGAGGGAGATGAATCCATAAGCATCTAGTCCAATGGTCTTGCTGAAGTGTCGTTGTTCGTCTTGGATGAACACGTTATGTACCTTGGGTCTGTGGACAAGGAACTGTTGTACTTGTTCCAGAGCTCCGGACTGTCCAGTGTACCGATATCTAGCATCGGCGACAATTTTCCCAGCAGCTTCGATTTCGACAACCGTCACTTGACCTTCATACCGATACCTGTACTTGACACTATTCAGCTTGCTTTGAGCTGAAAATCGAAGCCTTTCTTCGCGGACTAAGATTCCATGATACCTGCAAAATAAGTAAGATTCATTATTGATGATATTATGAAATAATCATCAAGTGTATAGACCAAATAGATTGTTATCAGTGACTAGTTCCATCCTTCCTTTTAGGATCATTAGTCTTTAATAGCCATAACAGAGCTGGAGGTAGTAAGCCTCTCATAGAAGCTGATATTGCTTCATACTGGTAGCAAAATTGCAATTCAGCACACCAGCGCTGTAGCTGCATTGCAATCAATGTGCTCGGTGTGTGAACGCTTTTTTTTTTAATATATCGCATGCCCTTTCCCTAACACGCGTTAGTTCTAATCACTAATAGTTCTGACACAGCATAAATGCATGATTTGAGCAAACTAGTAAACATTTTCTAAAGACTTTTTAATAAATGGTAAATACAGCAAAGAATTGTAAAAATAGGAACAGAGGAAATAATTATACATCTTTTATGAAATGCATCGATCAATTTTAAAGCTGTTATGTATAAAAAATGTTTTCAATGTCTTACAATTCATAAAACCTACATCTGATGGAATCATTTATGATAACGATGTTTTCATCAGTTCCGAATGCTACAATTACCTTTCCCAAAATACCGCTCAATCTTCGAAAGTTTTCGAATTTATTAATAACAAATTAAAAATATTTAAGAAAACATTTCAGAAATAAATTTTTGTATGTATTTTTTTGCAAACATTTTATCGCCTTAATGTGTAAAAATGGTAAACTGTGCTCTTCTTTTGTGGGTTAAAAAATGCAGTGCAACGAAATAAATTAAGTGCAGTTCGACCGGTAAACGTACACCTTCAGTGGATAACCAGTTCGTAACTTCTTACAAAATTATAATTACAAGATTCCACTACTAAATTGTCCCCCATCGGTTTTTAAACAAATCGTAATTTTTATAAATAATTTTAATTTGAGGAATATATATGTTATTTGCCAAACAAAATTTGGCCGGAGGTAGGAGAACTTGCTCCGTAATCTTGGATTTTAAACGATTTCTTTTTCTTTTTTTTTTTTTTTTTTCAGTTTTCGCTTTATATTTGGGAAACATTTTTGCAGGAAAAATAACTAGCTGATCAATTTAAAGCATAAAGTTACACTAAAATTGTTTTATTTTTGTTGTTAATTAATGTTGTTTGGGTTGCGAGATGTTGATTTTCAAAGTGCATGAATTTTTGAAAAACAGGCTATCTTTCCCCAAGTTATATTTTTGACACTTTGTAAAGAGCGAAAAATCTTTTTGATTTTTACTTCGGGCTCTGGTTTTAAATGTACTAAGAATTACTTGTTAAAATTTATTTCATATTAATTATGTATCTTCTACCTAATGAACGTGATCATTCTTGATTTAAAATATTAACTTCGATAAATTGAACCTTATTCAAGGGGAGAACGATCGATTACGATGCATAATGGACTGATTCTTTTTCTTTATGTAATTTCATAAATCAAAAATGAAAGTTTTTGTTCGAAGACATTTCTATTCATCAACTTTATTTTTGGGGCCATCGATTTCAATTTATAGATGACCAATTTGATTCGTTGCCGAAAACGAAAGTGAATATTTTTATGCAGCAAAAGATGAATCCAGTGATGCTTCTGCTCTTAACTGGATGACTTCTAAAGTCATGTTTTTAGAACTTTTTATTTTTACGAGCTCCATTTTTAAATTTCTGTTTCACAAAACTAGGTAACGAGGACAACTTTAAAAGTATCAGTTAAGTGTTTCTGTAATTTTGCTGCTGTAAATCAAATCCACTGTACGGTCAATTTTTCGTCGAACATATGTTTTATGTAAATGTAAATAAATTATTCCTTCGGGTCTGTCCACGATTGTCGTGATTTAAAGGGGTCCGGGATGCAAAAATCGTCAAATATTGCATTTTTTTTATCATTTAAAAAAATTCTCCGTTTTTTTTTCTGCTTAAAAGGACGTTTGAATCTTGTTTCTATCTTAATTAGAACGAAAGATATAATTATTTTTGTTACATGCATTTAACTAATATTATACTTAGCTTAAAAACTTCAAACGCCTTTTACACCATGATGCAATTTTCCCCCGCTTTTTTGTATTCAAACTCTTATAAATCAAGAAGTGGTAAAGTTAAAGTAATGAAATTTGCAGTACATCTTTTTCAAGCAGTTTATTTTAATTTTTATTCTAAAAATTGGAAGAAAAAAACTTTTTCGGCAAAAAATATGATTAAAAAAAGTGTTATCGAAATTTTTTTTCAAATATTTTCTATGTTTAATTGCCTTAATATTTTTTTGATCTCGCCGAATAAAAATTAAAGCTTAGATATTTGTGCATAATTTTTTGAAAAAAAATTGAAAATTGTCCAAGAATATTTTTTAGCGATTTAAAGCAACCCCGTTTTTTTTTTTTTTTTTGAAACATTAAATTAAGTATTTTTTTTTTTCAAAATATTTTGTCATGATTTTGCTTATTAAATAGATGGTGAATCATTGCAAAAATTTCAAAACTCTAAACTGTTAAATATATTTTTTTTTCAAAATATGTCCCGGACCCCTTTAAGAAAATTAACAAGAATATGAGATTGGATACCGAGAGAACCATCAGATGGTTTATAGAAACTGGGAAACAATCTTTTCCAAATGAACGAAAGAATTCAGAACGCACACAATCCCCATCTTTATCTTCTGGTTCAACATACCTGAACTCGCTCCGCATTTCCAAATCCAACAAATTCTTCGTCCACGATCGCATGAGGGTCTTGTGCTCCAGATAGGCAAAGTCCGTCCTCTCATTCCCACAGAACTCCGTCTTCAGCCTTCCGCTCGAGTCGTAAGAGTAAACCACGCGCCCATTGTTATCCGGGTACATCTTGGAAAGCAACTGACCGTAATCGTTGAAATGCATCACGAACGGGTACTTGACTCCGGGGCTCAAGTACAGCAACTTGTAGAACCCCAGCGATGTCTGCATGGCGACCTCGTGTTTGTGGCCGTTGGGGGTGATGATGGTGTGCAGGCCGCCTGCTGTATCGTACTGGAGGAGGTACCGGCTGCCACTTGGGAGAATTAACTCGCTGGGCTGCGGAGGAAGAGATGTTGTTGGTTCACGTGTGAAGTTGGGACTTAATCCTTATACATCAGGCAAGATTGTTTAAAAAATCTCACAGGTGAGCATGATAAAAATTATATTGGTAAAAACCGAAAAACTTTTATGAGCACAAGATTAAAATTCAATAGAAAAAAACTTAAAAATTCTAAAAACTCACGTGTGAAGTTGGGACTTAATCCTTATACATCAGGCAAGATTGTTTAAAAAATCTCAAAGGTGAGCATGATAAAAATTATATTGGTAAAAACCGAAAAACTTTTATGAGCACACGATTAAAATTCAATAGAAAAAAAACTTAAAAATTCTAAAAACTAAAAAAAATAAATAAAAATAAAAATAATAAAAATAAAAAATGAAATACAATTTCAAACGGTCAAAAATTTGAAAACATTTTCAAAACACAAAAAGGAGTTGTTTCATATGGCAAGTTGGAACTTAATCCACATACATCAGGCAAGATGGTTTAAAAAATCTCAAAGATGAACATAATAAAAATCAAATTAGTAAAAACCGAATCCAAAATAACTTTCAAAAGAACAAAATTAAAATTCAATAAAAAAACTTAAAAATTCTTAAAACTAAAAAAACAAAAAAATTTCATATGTTCAAAAATTTTAAAAACTCAATTTTAAAACTTTTTAAAAAAGTTTAAAAACTTAAAATTAAAAAAGTATACAAACAATTACAATCTAGAAGTACAACTTTCCGAAACCATGTGATCAGGACATAAGCTCTCTAACTATTCAGAACAAAGTACAAACACCACAATTTTATTGAAATTCGGGGACCAGGCCCTGACAAGTAAAAGGTGATGCCGAGGAGGATTTCTGAAAGCAGTCATATCATGATCAAAAATTTCATTTCATTCATTCAGAGATAAAAGAGAGGGTTTTGATTTGGTGGGCTTGTGACTGAAAATAATAACTGAACAATAACGAGAGAAACAAATGTTGTCCTCTAAGCAAAAAATTGCGGGTCCTAATTTTTTTTTTTTTTTTTGTCATAGGATCATTTGCTAGACTTGTAAAATAGTTGTGAATATATTAGATGAAGCGAAATAAAAATATTTATTTTATGCGATTCAAGTAGAAAGGTTATTAAAGGGAAAAAAATACTGAGAAATAGCCAAGAGTTTTTATTTGTTTTCAGATATACTTCTCGCTTGGGAGGATAGAACTAGTATTAGGTTCGAAAGTGAGACAAAGTAAAACTGAGCGTTTTTTTACATTTGTTGGTTTATTCCGAAAGACTCGATCAACGCAAAAAGTGTTTGGTGAATCCTTCTCTGATATGTTCAAAAGAAAGTTGGCTAATTGTATCAAAAAAACCAATGACAATAACAAGTTTTTTTTTTCTTAAATACCAGATGAATATCTCATATATTTGCATTTTTAACATGTAAAAGTATGGATAGTTCGTTTTAACTTTTGCTTTTCTCTAATTTAATTAGAGTTAGAGATAAAAAAAGTTTCATTACCACTATACGAAAAAGCAGTAATAATACATTACCACATAGTTGCCCTAAATGGATAAAACGAAAAAATTATTTATTTATTAAAATCAGCTGTATCGTAATTATACTGATTTAATAATACATTTTCCCTTAAACTTTATAAAATTCTGGAACAAAATTGCTATTAAACTTTAATTTGTAGATAAAACTTTAATTCATGTATTAATTCAAGACGTTTAGTGTTCAAAAACGTAAATCTGTATACCGCTTTCGTAAAATTGTATTTTAGGAATTTAAGTACGATCTAATATAAGCAAAAAACTACAGTACATGGCACAACTTATTTAAATTTAGAAGTTATATGAGTTTTGGTAAGTTGCATTCCCCTGAACGAATTAAAACATGCTTCATGTGTGGTTAGCACCGAGCCATAGGGAATCCTTGAGCGAGGGTTTGCTATGCGTTAAATGGAACCTTGCGATCCAATGCGAATGAATATGTCTTCCTTGATGGCTTAAGGCAACACATTGCCGACACTTGCTGCCGTAAACTTTGGAGCTCCTAATTTTGAGGTAGAACATTAAGAGCCCCCAAGCTACTTAAGTTAGTCTTTTTACCAATACGTACAACTGAAAGTTCAAGTTTTGCCTTGATGGCTTTAAAGGAAGTGACGCGGTCGTCCCTCCTGATAGATCATTGCTGATTAGTGGTTATATGAGACACTTTCTGATAGTTTGATGAGCAAGCTTGTGCATTTTTTTTTTTTGCCGATCATAGTTATTTAAGGCAGAGCGACGGCAACTTGCTAGTGGCGAGATTTTTTAAATCTTGGAACCGTAGCTATTCCAACAGTCATATTAAAATGACACTATTACGATAAAAGAAATAATTTGGACCAGAGCCATTTACAGTTCAGTTAACATTTCAAATGATGTTGTAAATAAATAAAACGAGCTATTAATTGGCAAAGTTCAGTTAAAGTGTAAAATGATCCACCAGATAAATTAAGTAACATTAATTGTCCCTAATATCGCCAAGTGATCCCGTTAGCGTAGCCCTACTTAATAAGAGATTTAATCAACTATGTCTCACCATATCAACGACTTTCTTGTCATACTTATACATGATTCCGTTGGAGTCCGAGTGCCGAATTTCCACGAGCCGGCCCTGCATGTCGAAATCGTAATTCCTCGTGAGTTGTCCTCTCTCCCATTTGGTGAGCCTGCCAAACTGATCGAACTCCACTTTAACCGGGGTGATGTTCTGAGGGGACTGCCACTGCACGGATCTGGCCATTACGTCGTAAGTGGCAGTTACCAGAGGTACCTGGTGCCGGTCATAGATGATCTCTGAGTTCTGCTCGCGGTCGAAGACCACGCTGAAGATAAGTTCGCCATTACGCTGCAAATAAAAAAAGAAAAAACATGTACTTAAATAACTGAAACTTAGATTACTTAAAAAATACAAATGCTCGTGTTCTTTTTAATCCAATTTACTAGATGAGTAAACTTAGAGTCCGAAAAGAAGTTAAATTCAGTGTTTGTATTTTTTTAATCAAATTTTTCATTCCGAAAGTTCGGACTAATAGCCATCCACTTTCTACAAATACAGGTTCGGGCAAATTTTTCCCAGCCGTAGTTAACGTTGGGACAGAAATGTTCCACCCATAGGTCATCGACCTACCACAAGCACACCTTCGGCTAAATTTTCCCCTGACATTGTTAAATTTGGGTTACATTTTGTCCTACTTACAGCCAATGACCTAGTACAAGCATACCTTGTGGTTTCGAAAATTAATCTATACATTTTATAGCTAGGTAGCTAATTTAAAGAATGCATAATTGTTTTATGTTTTACGACAGAGACACATTACCTTCTCAAACGATTAAAGGAGCTTTTTTCAGTATAAGTCAGGCTGATGTTTCTAAGCTAAATATTTTGTCCCACCGCATTAATTTTCATCTTTCATTTTCTAAAGTATATTAAGAAAAAGTTTAGGTTCCCGAAACTGAGACGTTAGAGGAACTGCCTAATCTTTTGGATGGTGAACTCATATTATTGCAACATTCTTTTCGCCGTAACCCATAAAACGTGCACATTAAGTTTCAATAATTTATCCTTATTACTACGAGCTCTACATGGATCAAACAGGGTAACTTTATAGCCTCCATGAACTTGCAAAATAAATAAATAAATAATATTGCAATTAGAAACAAAACAGACTGTGTGTAACCACTAAGTATAGAAAATAAATGTATGAGCAATTTGTTTAATGCCATCAAGTTTTTAAACTTGAGCTGGCGGTATTTCAATACTGAGTACATTTCCATACGTTATTGTTTGATAAGTTTAGAAATAAATTCCTGTCGCAAAAAAGTTACAAAAAGAGAAAGAGATGAGTAAGAAATATTAATGTACATACTGCTCGTACATGACTATGCACAGCACCATTTTAAAATTTGCAAGCTATATCAAGCATCCGTATTTTTTTACGCAGTACTGTTACTAGATAGGCAATAATGGTATTACTACTAGAATGCTCACAACTGTAATTAAAAGAATAAGTACGAAAACGCTACTGACAAATTTAGCTACAAAAATATGAATTTTGAATGGTAAGATGCTTACTTTGAACTTCCTCCCAACGCGAGTGATCCTACGGTTTCCATCCTTCCCATCAGCGTGGACGAAGTAGTGCCACTCCAAGTATTGGACATTGTCGTCACTGAAAGCCATGCGCATCCTAGACGGAACCGGAAACATCTCGCCAGAAACTGGACTCGAGCTGGACAAAACTGGATTGGGAACCGTTTCGACATCCACTTTGCTTGAGTCTCTCTGAATAACTGACAAGCTGCCATCTGGGTGTTGTGTAATTCGTTCTTCAGTGGAACCTGTAAAAAAAAGTGCGTGAGGAGTATGTATGTGGCAGAGAACGAAAACTGAGAAAGTTTTTAAATGTTTAAAACGAATCATGGGGAACCTATCGATGCAAAAACTTTGAATCCCTCAAAATTTACTAATTTTTCTGTATTTTGTACTTTAGTTTTAACATCATTTATTTCCCCTATGCATAATATGTATGCAGTGGACTCACTATCTTACGCGAGCTTTTCACACCTAACTTATCTTAGAGTTAATGAGAATTCTTTTCCAGCAACCCTTGATTATAGGATAAAAAGCGCAGTGGTTAGTATCAGCTTCGTAATTAGCTACTGAAGATTGGCTGTTTTTATACCCGAAAAATTGCGGGAATCACAAATATTATCAGTTATGATAAATAAGTCTAATGCACTAAGACAAACTACATGATAAGCATAAGTTCAGCTGTCCTCTGGCCACTTTCTTATTTTTCTTCTTGACATGCTGCCTGGTGCGTAGGCACTGTCAAAGCAATATCTACAACCTGAAAAGCTGCACAGCATACTATAGTTCTCCCCAACTATAGTAGTACATCATTGTCTTGCTCTCCTACTGATCATTGATTTTGCGCAATACTGTACAGTATTGTCTTGACACAGTATTGTCTTGAGCATTATTGATTTTTTATGAAATCAATCCTACAGAGCCTTATTCTTCAACCAATGTTACAAAAAAACATGAAAATATCTGATCATCCCCATGGAATGGTTTTAGTTAATGAAATAGCTCAATACCAAGCAAACATTAACTTTAAATAAATTAGATGAAAATAATGAATAAATGGTAAAATATTTCCCCTTCCTGTTATGGAAGATATTAAAGTTCTGCTTTGCAATACATGATTGTTTTCAAAACATAAAATAAATAAAATTTCTAATTGCAGAGAAACACTTTTATTGATAACTAAATTATTTGAATGATAAAAATTTCTCGATGCTTCATATCATCTCTATCTATAATGAACGTAATTATGTCTAAATCATATCTAAAGAACTTGAATATAAGTTCAGATTAGTATTTATGAGGGTTCTCTTTTTCCTTAAAGTGTTATTGCAACACATTCTAGAAAACTAATTAATTATGAGTAAAAATTTCGGGAATCGTCACTTCCGTCACAACTTAATTTTCAGACTACTTTTTTTTTTTTGCTTTTATGCTACATGAAATAGTGAAATCTTAGGAACAAATTTTACGGAGCCAATTTAAGTTTTATTTAGATTACAATTCATAATACTAACAATAAATGAATGAATATTTTTTTTGTTGAAATGAAAAAACTTTTTACAATGTTTACCCCTACAACTGCTCTCAATAAAGTTGAATAGATACCTTTGTGCTTGAAAAGTAAAATAAGAAATAACAAAGTACAATGGCACAATATTACAGATTACTGCAGACACGTGTTTCAGTGTTACAAGGAACTTCTTTTCCAAAGCAAAATAAGTGAGCTCATGGAGGAAAAGACATCCAACACAACATCTGTCAATCCTAACAAATCTTTTATCGGGTGTTCTGTCATACATCAGCTCACTTATTTTGCAGTGAAATAGGGTTCCTTGTAAACACGAAACATGTGTCTGCAGTAATCTGCAATATTGTGCAATTATAAGTTGCTATTTTTTATTTCACTGCTCACAATATTCAGAAGCACCGATAGATGGCACTGCAGGATCACCTGAAAATATCGCCTTTAAATGTGACGATTAAGTTCCAAGTAATACATGACAAAATACCAGTTATTTCCTTTTTTTCGTCTCTTTTCTTTGTAAAAGCCGAGAAAAGGATGAAAAATATACGGTGATTCGTCATCTCGGCAATCTATGGGATGGCATGTTTTTTTGGCGATGCATCCAACAATTTATCAAATTTTCTTGTCACTTAAGAGAAGATACGCAAAAAGAAATGAGAAGAGGTTGCTGAACACATTAGAAAATATGGTATTAAGATGAGTTTCTGTCAGAGGATTTAGAGTTGATGCTGTTTATTTTAAATTGTGATGTTGTTCTTTGAGGCAAAGTGAAAGTCGGGAAGAGTCGAATTTAATTGATTTTTGACTCGAGATCCGATGACTTTTTATTGTAAGCTTTCAGATTTTTTTTCTGTTTTACGGAACTACGTGGGGAAAACTAAAAACAATAGATTTCACAGTTCGAAAGTGGATAGAGCATAGCTTATTTTTTATCGATTCAAGTGAGCCCTTTTATTGCTACAAACTAGTATTGAGTTCAAAGAGTCTGTGCTTAAAAAATAGTACGTTTCATTAATTATGACGAGCCTTTTAAAACTAATTTTAAAGATAAAAATTACAACCAACATATCGCTCGTTTGGAAAAAGATTGCCACAATACGAAATTTTTTAATCTTCTTTTTTCGCGTAAAGATCTTCAACGGACGTTACCTTCTTTGAAAATAATGGCAGATTTTTTCCTCTAATAATTAACCACTGGAGAGCACAGCAAACTTACTTTTCTTAATGCAAATTGCCTGGAAGTGTTCAACTTCAAACGCTTCTTGTGTAAAATTTCATTTCTTCGTATTTTGGCACTCTTCTTCCAAATGCGATATATTTATTGCTAAATAGCTTCAAAATTCGATTTTAATGGTTGAAAGAAAAATTAGGGTGAATAATTTCTTCTGTGAAAATCTTTCATGAACCAGCAATTGAATTCTTAAATTTCAGAAACATATAAGAGTAATCTTTACTAATAATAAAACTGAAAGTCTCTCTGTCCGGAGGATGTCTGTAGGATGTCTGTAAGATGTCTCTCTGGATGTCTGTGACGCGCATAGCGCCTTGACCGTTCTGCCGATTTTCATGAAATTTGGCCCAAAGTTAATTTGTAGCACCTCGAAGCGAGTTTTCGAAAAATCGATGTGGTTCTTTTTCTATTACAATTTTAAGAACAAAAATGTTATAAGATGGACGAGTAATTTACGAAATTATCATAACGTGGAACCCGTAACATAGGCACAAGCCAATTGGAGAGATGCGAAATTATAATAACGTAGAACCGTAACATGGGTATAAGCCAATTGGCGAGAAAATTCACCATACATTATTTGTTACACAGGCGAACCAAAAGACCTTTCAATTTTTCTATTACGGGCAAAGTCGTGAGGGTACTACTAGTAAATAATAAAGAAGAGAAGAATATAGCCATTTTCAGAAGTCTTAGCAAGAAAGTAAACTTGTCATTCAGGAGTTAATGTTGGGGCACTTATGACCCATTTGACTGTTGCAGAAGCGTAAATAAATACAAGAAACTGATAGCAATGTATGTATGTATATCGCTGAAAGTGACAATCTCCCCCCCTTAGTATGTAACCTTAGGTTATAGCACACGGAAACAGTTCAAAAACACATTGAAATAAAATGTGAATCTAAAAATAAATATAAATTCTTTTAGCGTACTAATATGAGTACGTAAATAATTTAGTTAGCTTTTGGAAATCGTTTTACAAATGCCATAGGAGAGAAGAACTTGTAAAAAAAAAAAAAAAAACTTTTTTTCCTGAAAAAGACCTCACATGTAATTTGTACTCGATTCTACTTCAAAATAGACAAAAAAAAAAAAAGAAACAAAATTTGATTCTACTATATGGTTTGTTGTTAATTGTGTGTCAAACCTCCCTACTTTCCCCTAAATGTAAAAAGCGCAAACATTAACAAATATCTTAAGAATAGAACACCCTTAACCAGAGCTCAACCATGTACTTCTATGCAGAATATTTCAAGATGTTCTGAAGAAACTTAGTTGTTTTTTGTTTATTTTGGATATTTCGAACTCAAAATATGAAACTGAACTGGAATTGTCGAATTGAAAACGACAATGAAAATACAAAAACGCTCTTCAATATTAAATATTAGCTTCACTTATAATGTTTCAAATTTGAGGCACAAATAAGAACAGAAAAATCAAGCTTATATAAGTGAAAAGATTTCAAGCTAATTAGTGGAGCATATTTTGGGAAACTGCTTTTCATTGTTTCACCAAACGACGTAAACTTCTAAGGGCTTAACATCAAGACAAAGATGAAATATTCTTCATTGCTCTCAGAGATTGTTCTAAACTAGACTCAAAGGGATTGCAAATTGATATCAAGCCGTATCAAAGTAACAAGCCGAAAAAGATCACAAACACGCAATCCAAAGTAATGACGGAGCTGTGTTCTAAACTATCCCATTAAACCGAATGCTTTGTTTCCGCCCTAACGACCATTTTTTTTAAGCCTTTAGTCTACCGTTCAGAAGTTGTAATCCCTGACGTGAAAGTGAGGCATTCTAAAACTTGGAAGCTTTTGTTCTGACAACGATATCTTATGGTTCTTTGTTAGAATGAGGATTGGAAAGTTTTGTGTTGGAAAGATTTAGATTTCGGCTGAATAGATAGTAAATAAATCCACACTAGCAAAACTTTAAGTGCCAAAAGGGACTGTGCATTCTTGATTTAAATTGATAAGATGAATGCGTGAACTATCTTGAAGATCGTAACTGAATTGGATTTCTTCATTGACGCGATTCCAAATTGCACAATAATATTACGACCGAAATTAAATGCAGCACTAAATATGCAAATGGTGCTAATGTAATGTGTAGCATAAATGCTAAGAATTGTGTCATTTAGCACATGACAGTAAAAACATTTCAGGTGATGTAATATAGTTATTTTTTAAAAAAAGGGGGGATCATTTATAGCTCTGCATCAGATTTTTTGGGGGGTTGAAATGAAAAAAAAAGTGCCCCAACCAAGGAAAAGAACACCCAAACCAGTGAAAAAAAAAACAAAACTATTTTCTAGTATTTTTGGAAATGTAAAAGGTAAAAAAACGAGTTGTTCATTTACTTGGGAGTGTACTAGTAAGTCAACCATAACAAGTTTTCCAAACTGAGGGGGCTGAGGATTTTAATTTTTTTCCGGGACGCATTTTCAAAAAAAAAAAAAAAAAATAAATAAATAAATAAATAAATAAACAGTTTAGAATTAAAAAAAAAAAAAATCACTGATTTACCATCCATTTAACAAGCAAAATCATAACATAAATACTAAAAAAAAAAGATTTTTAAATATTTTTTTTTTAACATGGGGTTGCTTTAACTCACTATAACTCAAAATACTCTTGGTCAATTTTCAATTTTTTTTTCAAAAAATTATGCACGAATATCTAAGCTTTAATTTTTATTCGGCGAGTTAAAAAAATATTAATTCAATAAAATATAGAAAATAATTGAAGAAAAATTTCGACGAATTCGAAGATACTTTTTTAAACAAAATCATATTTTTTTTTGCAGTAAACGTTTTCTTCAAATTCGCCGAATGAAAATTAAAGTAAACTGTTTGAAAAAGATATGCTCCAAATTTCATTACTTTATCTTTGCCTGGCATTGGTTTATAAGAGTTTAAATGCAAAAAATCGGGAAAAATTGTATCATAGAGAAAAACGCGTTAAAAGTTTTAAAGTTAAATATGATATTAGTTACACACACATTTATGCAACAACAATAATTGTCTTTCGTTCTAAATAAGATAGAAACAAGAAAAAAAAAGTTACAAAATTTGACGATTTTTGTGTCCCGGACCCCCTTAACTAAGATTTTAAGTATGACTTTGACTTAAAAAACCGTTTTGAGCAGTAGTTTGTGTTTGCATAGGCGGAGTTCACTGCGGAACAATGGGCGGAGCAGTCGTACACTGTGGAAAGAGAACTCACTCGTTATCAATAGTTTTTTTTTTTTTTTCGTACAAAAGACAATTTATTTCTGTCGTCTAGCTCCTCACAAAACAAAGAAATAGGTTGGACATTTACTTCAAAAGGGACCAGCGCTTGGATCTGATGAGCACAAAACCAGACATTGAAACTTTATTTGACGCCCACCAAGCATAAAGCAGTCATTAAAATGATAAAAGAAAAAAAAAAAAAAAAAAAACTGAGTTTTCTTTTTTTTTTCTTTCAAATTTCAATTTCCAGCATTAACATTTCTTCCAAATTTCAATACAAAAAATAAAATATTTTCGTAAGAAATGCACTCTTGCTTTTGAAAAGTACGTCAATAATCTTAGTTATTTATTTTCTTCCAAATATCATCTCTGTTTGAAGAGAAAAAAACTTACAAAAAGGGTACACTTTCTCGATATTTACGTTGTTTCTTTGTAAGTCTAAGAGGGACTGGACAAAACTGCTGTGTTATTTGCATTTTATTAAAAATTGAAATTGAATACTTGACACATTTTCAGTTTCATCGATGCCCATTAGCGCCAACTTATGGTGTTTTTCAAGGATAGACAAAGGGTTGGTAGGGGGGGAGGGTAATCAACCTTTGGAGGGGGTTGATGGGTCAAAAGAGGTGAATGAAAATCAATGATTTGTTTTAAATTCGAAACAAGCCCATCATTTATGGTTGTCAATTACTCCCTACCCCTTTTGAGGCGCTGGGAAATTAATATACATGTCAGTTGGCGTGTTTTTGCTGTTGGCGCTATAATTTATATTGAGTAGAAACTTGCCACCCACCCTGGAAAATTTCGAAATGATGGACCTGATTCCAAACTCTATAAATTTGATTATTTGATCCAGCTAATAAATCTTTTGAATAGGGGAATTTTCGAGGCACTGTTCAAAATATCAAGAGACATAAACGAAAGTACTTATCATTATGTATGATATAGATGAAATTTGCATTTTCGGATTAATTTTTCTTTCCGAGATTATTATTATTATTTTTTTTTTCATTTCAAGCAGCTTTTAGTTCTTTTGGATAGAGTTGATTTTATTTTCTGTCCTTGATTTTTTTCACATTATGGGAATAACAGGAGTTGGAGGTGTATTTCGTGTGTTTCTGCCTTAGCCCTGGATATAGGGGGGTAACTTTCTGAAAATGTTATGTGTGTTTATTCTTTAGTTTTTACAGATTCAGCTACTGAACAACTCCGAGCAAAAATTCAACTCATCAGCTTTTCTGTCCACCTACAAGTCACATTTCTAACCTTTTCTTTCTGTTTGCCATAGCTGACGAGCGGCATCGAAACATCAGGGCCGATGTTGCAATTTTGCCTTGATCATCCCTTAACTTTTGCTGCAAATAAAACCAGCAATAGATTATGAATATTAGTCAGTCAAGGTCATCACTCTTCTGAAAGCCTGTCACGTTATCAAGTGATCCTCTGATGTAAGCGTGGGAAAAGAGTTAATTTAGTCTTAGCTTCTCGTTGCCACCAGTTATAAACGCATTGTCTGCAATGGCTTTTCTAGACGAGAAAGATCGCAAAAAACTGTATGAAACCATCGAGATACATGATGGTTATACTGTTTTATTAATACCAAAAGTTCTCAAAGTGGATGATGCTTTTGATTTAAACTTGCGTGTTCCTGTCGAGAAGGAAGCCGTTATCAATGCGAGCATAAAACTCGAAAAAAATGAAATAGCAGTCTTCTTTGATTACGAAATTAGGAAGCTTACTGCAGAGTTTGCACCTTCTGTTCACATTGTCGTGTGTGAATTTTACTGGAAGTCCACTTGTGTTCTTCGAAGCGTTTCGGAAAATGTATATCTAAATAAGTACAAAAAGTTCTCTACTAGAATAAGACATGAGTTGGATTGCTCGACCGTAGTTGCTATGTTAGCTACACTAAGAATTCCGTTTCTTTTCAAATTACCTTTTCAACTTCGTTATTGTTTTGATTGTAAAAGCGGCAGCGACTTGGCTGTTAGCAATCATGGGTGTCTTTTTGATGTTCACAAAACTGTGCTTATGGCAAGATCCGAGGTTTTCGTTTCCATGTTTAGAAACAAAACTGCAGATGTAAGGGAGAACATAATTGTTATTGATGATGTAGATCGAGAAACCATGGAAGTATTTTTGCGTTTTTTATACACTGACGAAGTTGAAAATATGACTGATCTGACACTGGAAAGAGTCCAATCTCTTTATGTCGTAGCTGGAAAGTATAGAGTGGTTAAGTTACAAATGAAATGTATTGACTTCTTACGTAACGTTATGGATGCTGACACAGTTTTTGACCTGATAGATTTCGCTCTTCTTCACGAAAGCAATCTTCTGAAGAAAGTAGAAGCATGTTATTTCTGAAAACTATGAGAGCCTGATGGAAACAAAGAGGTGGCTGAAACTAATGGGAACAAATACGGAATTCGCGAATGAGATTGTGCTATTTTCCATTGGAGAAAGAGTGAAATGTTAAAATTGCAAGGTAATTTTTTTTTTTGCAAATTCACCCACATTAACAACGCTGTTCCTAGATAAATGACCAATTTTCACATTTACATGAATTTTGAAATGTGTAATTGAGAAATCTAATAATAATTTATCATTCTTTATAATTTTCAGCGTATAATTCCTTTCTTTATATTGTCATTCTAAGTATTGTGGTTGCAAAAATTAAAATTGGTTTAGTCAGGGGTAGAAGTAGTCCTATATATCCTATATTTTCTATGTTTTCAAAAAAAGCATCAAAAGTGTCCTGTATTTCCTATATTTTTGCCAGTCGTCCTATATGTCCTATATTCCCATAGTTTGTCATAATGATTTATAGAAAATGACTATTGAAAAGCTTTAGGTTACTTGATTTGCACTTTATCTCACAAGTTGAGAAAAGATAATTCAAGAATGCTTAAAAACGAGACACATAAGTATTTTTTTTTTGAAATATCTGCCGGAACCTGCCTGTTTAAATTGTGTTGTAAGTGTCGAGTATTTTTGACAAAATTTAAAAATTGTTTTAAGAGAAAGCTTCATTTATCCATATTTGATGACAAGCTCTCCAAACTTTTGATAAAGCACTTTGTTAATGCATCTTCACTAACAACAAAATGTGGTGAAGATTCAGTCATTATTGACAAAAAAAATAAATAAATGAAAAGAAGATGTATTTAAAATATTTAAATGTAGGTAATTATGAAAAAAAAAGAAAGATAGAGAGAGATTAATATAAAAATGTTTGAGGAATGTGGATTTGATGTACTTGGCAAAAGATGAAATGAAGAAAAATGTTTGGCAAAAGCTTTTCCAAAGTATAAATATTCAATGATTGTAAATAGTTGTATTAAATGTAAATATATTTCAGATTGTTTAAATTTGTTTTAAAATATTTTTGTATATAAGTAAACTTATTTTCTTATTACATTATTCTTTCAGGAACAGGAAACTCATTCTAAGTATCATTTTTATTTGAGGTTTTTAAACTATATGCAGTATGATTCATTGAAATCATTGATAATAATTGATACAAAAATAATTAGAAAAAATAAACTATGTATTTTTTTATTTTTTCACATCGAAATCATTCATAAAATATGTCCTATATTTTTCGTGGAAAATGTCTTATATATTACAAGTCGACCACTTCTACCCCTGGTTCAGTTGAAAAAACAATCTTTGATAGACATTCTTAGCTATTAATGATAATATTAATGGTGTGTAAAATGAGAACTATGCGTGTGTGTGTGTGAATCATAAACTTGTCTTCATGGAATTAGTGCGTTGTGTTATAAACTTACCCAATAACGAATATTTAAAAGTTTTGTAATTTAGAATAACAGTTTTTGATTTTGTATTAAATTTTGCCCCATATATAGTTTTTTTTATGAATATTTTCTGATATCGTCCTTAATTTTGGAATTTGTATGCCTTTTGCGCTTTGAATTTTTAAATCAAGCTATTCATCATTTTATCTTCTACATGAAGAAAAATTATTAGATCTCTCAGACGCATTATGCCATATAACTCCATTTATTGTTTCTGTTTTATAACATTTTCAGCAAATTAGTACTAGTTTGATATTGCAAATACTAATTGTGCTAGTGTGCATTATGTTGTAGCCATTACCGCTTTAACACTGCGAACATCATAATTCATTTAAGTTTCAAGAAAGAATTCCTTCTTGCTGCTATAAATAGATAGTCACTGTGTAATGTGAAAAAAAGATGAATCATATAGTCATTTTTAGTTTTCTTTCACGAATTTAAATACACCGTGATAAAAACTTATAAGAAAGTAAGTTGATTTAATTTTTAAATTTATTTTTTATTATCTTTTAATTTCAAAAGCTCATGTGTTTCTTTACATCTATCGCATAAATCATAATTTCGCTTATTTTTGGTGTCTTATTAAGTTAATTTTAAGTTAAATCATGTTTGTCGTAGCGAATTAAAGATTGAATTTTATACTGTAATAGAAGAAATTTTCTTCAGTTTTACACGTATCTTAACAATATGCTCAGGGCCGTAACCAAAAAATAATTTCGGGGGGGGGGGAGTCTAAAAACTTTCATGCGGAGCTTTGCGCTATTTGTGCTAATGTCCAAGTCGTCGGGTTATCTATTATGAAAGCGTTTTAAGCAATTAATATACATATGAAAGACATTTGAGTTTTAGAACATTATTTTTTGGAAATTTTTAAATAAAAATGAACATTTAAATGTCAAACCGAACTTTTCGGGGGGGGGGCCCTAAGAACCCTCTGATACGGCCCTGAATATGGTTACTGTTTTTCTTTTATTACTTTTTCTGAAAACTTTATATCAATTGTTAAGTGGTAAAAAATGATGTTATTTTGATTTTTATAAAACAATAAGGAAAATATAATTGGTATTTGCTCTTAAGTTTTTAATGAAACGTAGGTGAGTGAATATTTTTTGACTTTCTGCGTTACATAAAAAATATTGTGTGCCTTAAATTTTTAACTTTCCATCGATACAATTGCTCAGTGAATATTGCAAATGTAAAATTGTTGGACTGATACTTACTGAAAACAGAAGCAGTTGAATATGGTTGAAACAGCGTCGTGACCAGACCTGTCATTTTTAGAGATCAGGAGAGCGCATTCCCCCCCCCCCTCTCCTAGTTTTGAGAATTTAATGTTTTTACATATAAGTGGGGGTTGTTCTGGTTGATTTAAGTATGATTAGCATTTCGTATACACTCAGACCCGTCATTTGAAGGTTCAAGGAGGGACTCTTCAAAAGGTGACCCCCAGGTTAGGGGAGGGGTCAATAAACGGTGGGAAAGGGGAGGCAATTTACCCCTCCTCAACCGTTTTTTAAAAAAAAGGTATTTTTCAAAAAAGTGGGAGTGGTTTTTGTTGTTTTCCGATAAAATTTGCATTGAGTATACTCTTTACCCCCCTCCCCCTCCCCCCTGGAGAATTCTACATGACAGGCTGATCGAGAACACCTGCTCATTCAGCATACCGATGACTTCAGTTAACTATGCCTATTGTCAAAAGGAAGTGTTTTTCTTGACTCGCTTATTATTTAAAGCATCAGCAGAAGAAACGAGTTGTCCAAAATCTTGCCTACAAATAGGGGAATAAGTTAACCGCTAACCCTACAACGTGCTACAAACCTAACATCTTTCTATTGCCTCCTGAATAGTTGCCAGTTGCCTAGCTTGCAGTTAGCTAGCTTTATAATTAAAGTCATCGCTATACTTTTAGACACTTAATCTGCCAAGCATTACCTATTTTAGTAGTGACATCAGATCCTTTGATGAGCAAAGACACGGGATCCTTGTCGTCACGAGTGATTGTTACAGATGCTCCCTTCAAACTAAGATTGTACGTCAGTCGGATAACCTGGCCGCTGGGTGTAACGGATTCCGTTAGTCTTCCGTACTCGTCGAAGTTGTAAATGTAAGAGCGTCCAGTGCTGTCCTCTTTGCTGCGAAGAAGTCCCGTGCTGCCGTGGTAGTCAAAGACTGTCTTGAAATTGGACGGAGTGGTAAAGCTCTGGAGCATCATCATGCGAGACATCTCGAGACGACACTTGCCTCCTTGTGTGTTCTCAATTGTGTTCACCTGGATCAATCAGACATGAAAGTAGTCAATGAATGCAAAGTATTAAAATATACACAAAACTAGATTTTTGCTCTTAAATAAAAAGGAAGTGTGAAATCTTGCTTTAAAAAGAAAAAACCCCCATAAAAACCCAATTATTCAGGTGCACATGACAGAATAGTTCTTAAAAATATTTCAAAATGTAATTTTGTGTAAAATAAGTTGTTAGTCTAGGTTAACCAGTGTCAGGGAATTAAATGCATAAAAGTTTTTAACTATGCGTATAACTCCAATTTTGAAAATAAACAAAAAAATAAAAAAATAAATAAATAAATAAAAATAAAACTGGAGTTATACATATCGTCGCCTCAGAGCAACACTAAGATATCTTAGTGTTATTTATGGGATTAGAGGTCTTACTGTCGCTCTGAGACGACGATATGTTTATTGGAGTTATTGATTGGAGTTATAATATGATTCCAGGGGTGATTATGTTCCGTATTTTACCGGATTTCCGGTATTTACATCTTGATTTCCGGTATCTTCAACTTCGAAAATACCAGAACCATCCTATATTTTCAGAAAAACCCACTTTTGTAAAATTTAGGTCGATGTTTAATGAAACGCCGAAAGTTCAAATTGAAGACGTTTCGTTTGGTATAAAGCGTAAGCTACCGTCATGTTTTGCAATCTCTATGGTAATTATTGAAGAAGAGCTGGGGTGGGAGATGGAATTAGGACTAGATAAGAAGAGGAAGAAGGGTTACTTGATATTTTTTCCCTTAATATTTTCTTTTCAAGATGACTAATAGCGTTTCTCTGTTGCATATCTTAATATGCAGATGATGTAACTAGGGTTGCCCATTCCCCCCGATTGCGATGGCACCCCTCAATTTTACCAAGCCCCCTTTTCTCTCAAGAATTGCCACCCACTAATAAAAAGACAAATTCTTCTAAATTAATTTCTCCAAAAGTTTCTGTGGTATAATCTGCTTCATGACCCCCCCCCCTCCCCTCCCGAAACAAACACATGAAAATCCTTGCTATAACTATATTATTAGATTAAATTGCTAAAATATTTATTCACCAAGATGGCCTATTACTTTTCTCTGTTGTAGATGCTTATGTAATAGGATTTACAGTCCCCCCTCCATTAAATGTTGAATTTAACGACTTATATATATCGAAAATATCGATATTTGGAGAGCGATATATCGTGACATTAAAATTCGGATGTCGCCTAGCCCTATTGCGCAGTGATCATAATACATTCTGCCCCTTTTGCCTCAAACTTATTTAATTCTGAAATATTTATGCACTTTTAGAAAATGAATGCAATAAATGGTTAAGGATTCAGATACAATGGATGAAAATAAAACATTCTTTGAAAAATTTTTAAAAATGAGAAAAATTAAAAGAATTTAATTCTCTTCATGCACATGGACATATTAAGTCCAATTAAAACTTCGAGTTTTAGCCCCAACAAATGATTATGTATATAAATATTGTGTCCATACACGTAATGTGTATATGTATGCCCATCAAAACACTTTTTCTTCTTCGAAAAAAGTTCAGGTATTTTTTCATGGAGGCACAATCACCCCTGATATATGTGTTACTTATTTCGCACAAAAGATAAAACTTCAAAAAAAAAAAAAAAAAAAAGTAATTAAGGTATACATAACACAGCAGTTCTTTATGTTAAAATTAAAAGAAATAGTGTTTTTTAGAATAGTTATTACTAAGATCATTCAGACATAAACGTAGTAAATGCATTAAAAGTCGGAAAATGTGCGTACAACTCCGACTTCGCTGGAAAACGATTATATAAAAATCATGTTATTCTGGTCTACGTAAGTAAGTAATTCTTAACAAGAAGTTATGTCCAGAACTACACAATCCTACCTTACAGTATACCAACATCGACTTTCTAGCATTTTTCCAATATTATCTTTATTGCTAAAATTGCAAATTATATCAAACAAACCTTTTTAACTTTGAATCTTTAACTTAACCTTAGAGTAAAATAATCAGTTGTCCAACGTTTTGAAGCACAAAAAATGCCAATTACAGTCGACCGGTGTTTCGGTGTTAAAAGAAACACCTTTTTCAATGCAAAGAAGTGTGAGCTTCTGGATGAAAAGTCTTCCGAGAAAAGCAACACGGTGGAACAGGTGACAATATAAATACCAAAAAAAATAGAAATTTAACAAAACAAAAAAGACAAAATGTGACCTGGAGCCGAAATTTATTATATAATTCCATCAGGAAAGAAACCGTTAAGTAATAAATTTCCAAGAAAACCCATAAACAATGCAAATAGTCCAAAAATGAAACCACTCTGAATAAATTAGCGGTAAATTTACTGACGGGAAAAACTATGTATGGAAGCGATGTAACAAATGGAGGATTGCAGAAAAAAACAGACTGAAGGATAAACAAATTGGAATTAGTTGATCACAAAACAAAATAATAAAGCAAAAAAATGAAAAAAAATAAAAGTAAGAAATGTACGACGTTTACATAAAAATAATAGAAAAACTAAACCAATTTTAATAAAGGAGTTCACACTGAAGAAAAATACGGAATTGCAGTAAGATCGTTAACTAAATTAGACCGGCTCCTCAGGATGTGGAAAGATTCCCAAAAATCAAGATCCAACAAATTGGAGCATTTTTGGATAATTTGATAAGAATTAAAATCAAAAGAGTGATTCGAATCCCAACAGTGTTGAGCAATACTGGATTTATTCAGCTGTTGTTTTTTCACATAGCTTTGATGTTCTTTTAAGCGAAATTTCAAAGAACGGCGGGTCTGCCCGATGTATCCGAGTTCACAATTGCAAACAATTTTATAAATGCCACAACAATTAAGAGGGTGAATAGAATCTTTAAGAGAAGAGAACGAAAGTTTATTAATGGGAGAAAACACCACTTGGAATTGGAATTGCTTCAGAGTCTTAGCAACCTGAAAATTAATACCAGGGAAGAAAGGTAGAACAACTAAATTCTTAGTGTTAAAAGTTCTATTAGGAACAATGTTTTGAGATTTTTTGCAAATTTTTTTATAAATGGAATCAACTAAGGTGGGTGGGGCTATCAACAGCAACAGTTAAGTTCCGCATTAAGAAGCTCAGGTGAAGAACGGTGAAACGATAATCTTTGGGAGGTAAGGAAACAGCAAAATGCTTGCGGTAAACCGTGGTTTCAAAGCCGGACTCAGTTCGACATCCAGTTCGAAAACATCCAGAAATAAAAGACTATTATTCTGTTCTTTTTCACAAGAGAATTGAATATGCGGATCAATGGAATTTAAAATCGACAAAACTTCATCAATATTAAGTTGATGGTGGTTCATCAGAACAAAACAGTCATCAACATAGCGAACATAGAACTGAAATTGTAGTTTCTGAAACAACTTGACCTCAAAGTAATGCATGTAAATATCACTAAGGATGGAGCTAAGTGGGTTTCCCATAGCCAGATCATCTGACATAGAATAAAATTTACCATTAAAAACAAAGGAACATTGCTTTAGACAAGTATGTGTATTTGATTTTTCAATAATTTTTGTTTCATTTCTTGAAACCAAAAATTGAGAATACATTTCGAATCTAAATTTTTTTCATTTTTCGGTGACCAAAAAAATAACTTTTCGGGAAGGCAATAATGTAAAATTATTTGAGTTGTTCAAAAATACTACTATAATAGCTAAAACAAAAATAAATCTTTTCTATACATGTCCTTAATCCAGAACTTTTCCGAACACAGTTTGTATTAAATCCTCCTTAAGATTAATATCTATCCCAAACTTCAGTTTCCCCGTAGGCGCTAATGTTAAGGTTTTTTAAACTGTTCAAAACTGAAGGAAATACTGTTCAAATCAAAAAGATCTTATTTACACTTGTACTTCATCAAAAGATTTTTTCAACAAAGTTTGTTTGAAGCTAATCTGCTTTCAAGTTTGTGATTTATAATTGTCTTAAATTTTACCGTAGGCACTGTTGTTCAGTCTTTCTGAACTGTTCCAAATTGAAAAAAAAAAAAAAAACATATGAAAAAGATCTTTTTTATCCACGTTCTTGATCAAAAGCTTTTTTTTCAACAAAGTTCATTTAAAGTAAATTCTCCTTTAAGATTTTTATTTCTCTAAATTTCCCCGTATGTGCTAATGTTAAGTTTTTCGAGCTGTTTGAAATTGTACTAACAATTATTCAAATCAAAAGTGAAATATGTGAATGAGGTGTCCTCGCCGAAATCTTTCGAAAAAAAAAATTGTTTGTTCAAATCGGACTATTCACCCAAAAGTTATTAGGGGGGGGGGTAGACAGACCGACAGACATTTTTCTCCATCTCAATACCCTACTTTCTAATATTCAATTTTACGATATTTATTAATTATTTCACTTCTTTTTGACTTTTTTTTGTTTTTAGCGATATTTTAAAAATGCATTAAGCCTTCTTTCATGTTTTTTCATCTTTCTTTTATTTTTACGGGAAAGTAAGCTAAGAATTAAATAAACGATACAGAGTATATCTGAAGGTAGAGATAAATGCCCAATACAATATGTTCCTTACAATATATACCATCTAATTTATCATTCTATAAATGCAGCAATAACTTCTGGCGAAGGATTCTTTTCAAAGAGAAATTGATAACATTTAAAGTGAAATGTCAGCAAAAGCTGTCATTTTTACGTTTATAAAAATGGAGAAATTGAAAAGTCAAAATACTCATATCTGATTAATTTATGTGGATTTTAATCTTCTTTTGAAGCTAAATGTACAATTGAGAAGGCTCGGAGATTAGAATTATTTTCTGAAATAGTAATTAAATGGCAACAAAACTATCTCTGTGCACTGTAGTATTTTGGCGTGAATCATTTCTGCCAATGTAATAATTTAGCTTTAACCCCGCTTTTTGCTAATGTAGTAATGTAGTGTTTTTCTGTAAGGTTAATAATTTTTGATGCTAATTTAGATCGAATCTGTTTTGCCAATGTACTTACTAATCTAACTTGAACCCCTTAGGTTAAGAAGGAATTAAATTTCTCAAAATAAATTTTAACGAATACAAATCAGGTCTTTTACGAAGAGCACTGGATAATTAATGTATTATTTCCTTTCGTACAACGACTTTTTACATATTTTAAAATCACATACGGGTATCCGATGATATTGTGAGGCCTCTGCCCAATTTCATGACTCAAAGCCTAAATTTGAAGGAAACCCCAAAGAAAGAAGCATTTGTTTTCATAGATACAAGGTGCTTTCATAAAAGTAAAAATGCTAAGGAAATTGTCCAGAATTTTAGAAGTTTTACTTAATGGCTCCTACGTCATAAGGTATAAATTTTACTAAAAGAAGTGTCACCATAATTGAACCGTTTATTTCAAAAACCAATCAAAAGACATTTTTTTTTTGAAAATTGAGTTATAAGTGACATGTTAAGGGGTAAATACACATTTTAGTACAGATATACATCAAGAACGGTGCTTTTATAGGAAGAAGACAGCACTTGAAGTTTCGGTGTTAGCGCAGAAACCAGCTAAACGACGTCACTAATGTAATAATATTATTAGTTATTGCTAAATAATTAAGTACTGTTCTTAACTAACAATCTCTTTTTTGTTACAAAATCCAACAAAAACTGAGAGCTAAGCTATGAAAACAGACTTGAACAACTTGTTTATTACAAAAATCAATCAAATGCGAAAGTTTTATTTATTGTTATTTATTTTTTTAATTTTTTGACTCGAAGATAAATAATTTTTTTTGTCGTTAAAGTTGCCAAATGAAGAGAAAATTAATCAAAATTTAAATAAGATACAGTAACTCGCTAAACAGTGTTTTTTTTTTGTTTTTGCTTTTCTCGAAACAAATTAGTCATTTGACTGACTTTTGAAATAAACGGTACAAGTATTGACTATAACGTTTAATTTCCCACTTTAGTTTCTTCATTACCCCTTGAAAATGAATGGCGCAATTTCCGAACCTTTGTCCAAAGAATACAAAACATCCATAAATTAAACAGTCATAACTTGATCTCTGATATAAAATATAAACTTAATCGAGCACAAATTGAAGCTACTACGTTTCAGAAAACCCTTTTGAGACTTCCTAGCAGGAGCTACCCCCACTTGTGTTGAATCTTCTCCTTTTACAGACCAAAGTAGTAAAGCATCAATCAAGCAACACACCTGAAGCTTATTTAACCAGTTTTCCAAAGGAACAGTTTTGGTCCACATTTTAGTGGTACTCAGCGACGCCGCGATTGAAGGTCACTGTGACCTTCGAAAAATTCAGTTTCATTCGGCGAAATTGTCATTATTCGAAGAAATTTGAAGCTTCATTCGACCAATCTATCACCATTCAGAAAAAAAGAGTTCTATTCTGGAGACTGAGAATTTCCGCCTTCCCAAAAATTTAAAGTTAGGGCGACCCTGGTAGTACTACACGTTCTCTGCTTGAAATTAAATGTCGCATGAGTCAGTTTTCTTAACTGAAAGTTCTTGCATTAATTTTCGGGAGGACCACAAGTTACAGGAGTAATCTCATGGTATAGATACACGATAAATAAAAACATAGATTTTATTTCGACTTTTAAGCTATTCATAATTTTAAAATAGAGAATTAGTAATACTTGTAACGGAGCTAACGCAGAATGAGAAATAAACACCATAGAGAACTGAAACACCGATCCATATCTCAATATTAGCTAGTTTGTTTCTCAAGTAATAAAAAGAGTAAAAATTGTACCTGGTTATTGTAATCCCTGAGAATGTAGATCTTATTTCCAGCAGCATCTGTAACTGTACTTAGTTTTCCAAAGCTGGTATTAACATTGTAAGAAAACGTATACACATCTTTCCCACTAATGGTATTTCTCGTGGCCACATGCTGTCCGTGTCTGTTGAACACGTAAATCTCTTGAGACTCCGGCGAGTGAATCTCGTATTCACTAAGCTCGTTCAGTCGTGGCAATGAAGCCGTCACAGATCTTATCCTGAGATTCCCTTGATCACATATGTGCAAAAGACCATCTGGCGAAACAGCAATGGCCGATATCGTGCTCAACTTAGTCGTTGCAGCCAGAACGTGTTCTTCGTCAAAGCAGGAACATGATTCCTCCAAGCAGCTGCATTTAGACTCGGATCCAGCGAACCTGGAGATGACCCTTCCATCGCTGCCAACAACTCGAACCCGATTGACGGTTTGGGAATCGCTTTCTGCGATGTAGAGGTCTCCGTTGGGTGCAAAGGCGATTCCTTGAGGACTTTCTAGGTACACGTCCGTCGCGAGGTCGCTTTTGTCTCGGTTATTGCCGGATTGGGAAGGACACTGGAGAGATCGGCCAGCAATGACTTTGAGACGGTTGTCTGGAGTGACTCGCAGGACAAGATGGTCGTCTAAGATGTGCAATGAGCCGTCTAATGGGTTTATGGATAATTCGGTTGGCCATCTAAGATTTACCTAAAATTTGTAAGGGAACTCTTTTAATACGACAAAATAGATAGCGGTAAAAGTAAAATACTGATGATTTAAGTCACAAAACATCGTATTGTATTTTAATGATACGCGTAAAGGATAAATTTTTTTTAAGCATGGAATTTAAGTCTTTAAAAAGTATACATGTAGTGTCAATTCCAGTATCATGAGATGGATATAAGAAATCAACGTTTGAAAGGACGAAACATTTTCACACTTATAGATTAGATAGCAAGAAGCTTGATCTTAGACAATGTATCATTTATGTTTGTATTGAAAGGGGAGAACTTCCTTTACATCCCAACTATACTGAAATTAACAAAGCGCAGACCAGCACTCCTCATTCTTATTTTAACAAATGGAATCGTTTAATCCTTTTGGATGGAACTCTTCTTATAAGATACAAATGTATCTTACTTCGTTATTTTCTTGAATATATACAATCAGACAGTAGAAATGATTATTTACAAGATATTTATTATTTGCGGCACATTTGCAACATTATTATTAACAGTAAATGGACCCAGAACACAGACTACGCCTTTTGGGTAAAAGTGACAAACTTATTTTATTACATTTGTTTCGTTATTTTCAGCGTGTCTAAAGTCCGTCGAAAAAGTAATTTTTTTCAACATGATGGTTACTTACAGTACATCCTCATATAAATAATAGCCGAACCCGCGTGTTTCAACAATGAAACTCGCGCCACGGCATGATAATCTGGTAATATGTTATGGCAATGTTTAACATGCTGGGAAAGGCTTTATTGTGACAAGGCTGAACTCGATCCGATAAGTTAACTGTTTTACTGGTAAGATTGTGTCATTGCAGGGGAATGAAGAAACGAAAAAAAACGATAAACAATGAACGATACCTGCTGGAGTTTATTTGTTACAGTTTCAACTATCAAAATATCACCCAACAGGCAATGGCTTCGTTCAAATGCAGAAGCAATTTTCACCCGTCATACCTTGACGGCGACTTTCTAGTTCATAAAATAATTATTTACACCAAGCATCAGAAAACATAAAAAAGTTGTGGATTGGAAGAAGTAAACTCAATTAGTTTACTTCCTATTTCGAGGTGAACGACTTGTTTTATTGTTTCTGGAAAAAAATTACGTTTATTTTACTCTTACATTTTTTCTACTATTCACAGAGCTCTTTTGTTATGATTTTATTAAATTTTTTGTAGTTTTTAGTAAATAGCTTATGATACAAAAAGTAAAAAATGAAATTTTGGTTAATTTTTTAGTGTTTTATTGCATTAGTAATTTTTTATTCATGATATTTTTTTTCTCGCATGAAAATGTAAAATATGTTTTTTTAAGGATACCCTAATACATTATATGAACTAACTTTTAATGAACGGACATTTAATTTACCTTCAATGTGTATTTGCTACAGGAAAGTCGGTATAATTTGCAATTTGTTAAAGACAAGATTCTGAATTAGAGTTAAGTGCCACTTTTACGTGGTACGCTAAAACGTAGAAAACATCATCATAAAACAAACTATTTTTTGTAGCATGCTTGTCAAAAAGGTTCACTTTTGTTCTTCAAATTCCTTAGTGCAATGTTACATAGTACTCAGGGTCCTAAGTACCGACTACTTAGTGTGTTTTATCAGTTTGATGGGGTCCTGAGTATTGCTAAGTACATAGACATAGAGTACATAGACAACTACAGTTTGTAAGAAATGAATATAGAGTTTTGATTAATTTTAAGTTTTAAGATAAGGTTTAAAAATTTCTTGCTAAAAGTATGGCTTCAAACATTCATCTGTATTAGTTGCACAGAAAAGTAGAATGTGTGCAGTAGGCTTCAGCAGTTAAGAGTTTTTAACCACTTTAAGCGAACTTATGCTTCAAATCCGTTTTGTTTTCATAAACTTAGTGAGTTTCCTAATCTTTTACCAACCTATGGGAATGTTGGAAGTATCACTTGAATTTTTTTTGGTATTTATCGGATGCGTAATTGAAGAAAATCTGTTAGGAATTGAGAATTGCTAACCAGTAATTTTTTGTTTAACCGATATCAATAATTAAGCGAGATAGCGTCATATTTTTAAGACAATATTTAGTTGATAATTGTACATGCAATTATTTAATGCAGCTTGAGATTAGTTATTATTTTAGAGATAGAACGTTACTTTCATTTCAATTATCTCTGTCATAAAATCAATTAAAGCAGGTGTTGTTTTGTAATTCAGGTCATATTAATACATCACTAGTCAAAAAAGTTTGATTATTTCCTTATACTTAGTGAAAAACAGCTTTTGCTTTCCTTACCTGCGCTAGACTAAGTGTTGCGTAACATGGTATTGGTCTCCAACTTTTATGGAAGTAATCTCCAATCAACGTATGAATGATGCCATGAGTATCAACGAAACGGACATTTGTTCCATCAGCAATGTATAGCTCACCGTTTTTCGTTATTGCAATCCCTGAAAAAAATGAGGAAATAACAACATGATCAATGTCAGGAATGACTTGTCTGAAATACAAGTATGCTGATTGAATAAATTAGGCGATCAAAAAAGTTAGAAATTAAAACTGCATACACATGTTTCACGCAACCAAAGTAACGTCGGACACCATTTGGACGACAAGTTTTGACTGGATGTCTGATTATTTCTTTGTACTTAGTGAAAAACAACTTTTGCTTTCCTTACCTGCGCTAGACTAAGTGTGGTGCCTAAGCTAATGTTGCCAGCGTCTGATCACGGATTGCATGGAAAGGTTTCATGGTTTGCAAGAAAGATTGCATGGAATCCGTTAATGGACGAATCCGTTAGTTTTTAGGGATTTCAGCATTTGCAGATGTATGTTAGCCTCTAAATTAAGCAGAGTCTCATTCAAATCAACGGAGCACGTGCATCAAAATGTTACTTTTCCCTCTCATTCAGATGGACTCGACTTAACCATGTGTCTTAATTGGACGTTTGCCGATTCCATACAAACCGTGGTTGGACAGTACCTCGTATAACCGTTCGGTTAGCCGTGGAAGGTTAAAATTTCTTATGTAGGAGCTGTACAACATTAACCTCTGTACTTCATTTTTTGGTTGAAATCATCTGGCCAATCTTGATGTATGAACGCACTTATGAAGTAACGTATCTTTTTATTCGCATAGCTCAAAAACGGTCAGTCGCCGAGGGGTAGCATTTTTGATGTCTATCTGTACAGTGCAATTTTTGTTTGAAATATGTTTCAAACTAGGTTCTTTTTACTCATTTTTGTAGAACTGAGGGTTAATTCAATGCACTTTTTCGTATCAATATAATTTCTTCAAAGCAGTTCTCAATAATCCAGTAAGTGAATATTTCACGTTATTTGGCGAGTGTTGATGACATAGACTTTCCGATCCCCTTTTATTACTTGCAGTAAATGATCGCGAAAATTTTCGGCTTCCAATTTAGTATTCGGATACAGAAATCATAATTTAGACGTTAAAAATATTGATTATTCAACAGGCCTTTAAGAAAGTAATGCAATGTTTACATCCAATTTTAAAAAGAGTTAAAAATTTACATTTCTGCGCGAATTACAAATGTTTTCTTCGAAGTAAAGGTATATTAGTGTTTCAGGCAGTGTTTATTAGTTTACAATTATGAAGTCTAACCAATGAAGGCATATCAAAATAAATAAATAATTAAGAAAACAACTAAAATTTTTCTGCTGAATCATCAAATTTCAACTGAATAAAGATAAATACTTAATATCCATACAGTTTCATGAAATTTAATTTTTATGACTTTAAATTCATGTTTAAAACACTCCGGACTTTTAAAACACTTCATAAAACAGTGATGTATGTTTTTGATCAACTTTTCTTCCCTGAAGCAAATTTAAGAGGACTAAACTTGCATTCGCTTGAAATATTATTGTGTTTAAATTTATGCTTTGTTTCAAGTATTTATAAGGAAAGTTAATTAAAACAACATTCACCACTTCACATAACTTTTGGATTTGCTTGAGTATTGATGCTTTTTAAATCATAAATATTAAGTTCTAAAACACTGTTAGCATTTCGTGTATATCTTAACACTAAATCACACTTTAAACTTTCATGATAAACTATACTTTAATCATTTTAAAATTCGCTTATCTAAAGAGAAATAACCGTTTTACATCTGCATTTACATAATGAAAATGCTAATAGAACCTGAATAATCGTAAAATGTTTATCTCATCACAGCATTCATTAAAAAGTGCCACTGAATAGTTCAGAGATTTATTTAAAGTACTGGGGAAAATCATGCAACTACAGTATGAATATAATATTACGGACGATGAAATAAAATGTACTTATAGCATATAAAAGCATTAAATCATGCGCCTTCCATTACGTTTGGGTTATAACGCTTATTTTAAAATGTTTAATTTTCTTGCACGCAATAAAAGGGGAAAAGTCAATGAAAGTGAAGGAAACATTGCATTCGCGAAATTTTCAGAGTCAAAATTCAACTCGAATTTCCAATTATGTTTGAATAAACTGTGGCTAAATTTGTCGTCACATCTGTACGTATGTACGTAACTGAAATATAAATTTTTACCTACTCCAAGTCTACACTAACAAGTTTTGTCATGAAGGATGTTGTAAACAGATATAAAAATTAAATTCAACTACAGTGTACATTACAGATACGCTGCTGCGAAATGCGCTTTTTAGAGCTTAATAACTGAAACTTCGTTTCAATTATTTGAAGAGTTAAGAATCCTCTTATTTAAGAAAATTTGCTTTTAAGGTTATAAAATAAAATAGCAGTGTACTTCTTTGATATGCATAAATGCAGTACAGGGCCGTTCCATGTGGTAAAACGGGATATTTTTCAGAATATTTTGTTTTATAAAATAAAACAAGCTTGGAATTTTACTTTTGATAACAACAGTAAGGATTTGTCATAAGAATTCCGTAGCACATTAAACTTATTGTTTGTGAATAAAATAATTGATGAATACGCAGTAAAATGCCGGTGATGGAACGGGACTCATTTGGGTCCCGTTCCGGGGTTCACGGAACGGATATTTTATTGCATGTCGTTCAAATTATTATTTTTAACTATCTAACTTTAGATGTTTTACATAGTTCTTATGACAAATCTTTACTGTTGCTATCAAAAATAAAATTTTTAGATTGCATTAATTGTATTTATGAAACAAAATCTTGTGACAAAACTACTCAAAATGTCCCGTTACGTCATATGAAATGGACCCACTCAATGCTATACTAACAGCCCGAATATATAACTAGACTAATTCCCAAATATATACAGGTTTGCTCTCCAGTAGGTTAGTAGCACAAGAGCCTCATCGGGCTAATTTTTTTTCGATACATTTCTCGACATATAGCTGCACTCCAGAAAAATTGCTAATGGTTGATGTCCCTCATTTTCTTGTTGAAGAAAATAAAGTTAGCCATAAGGGAAGCTAACGGAGATACGACTACATTCTAAACACCGACTAGATGGAAAGGCAAACAGGCAGAAATGAACACATCTATAGTTTTCAGGGATATCAGCTTTTACAGATGGATGTTAGCCTCTAAATTAAGCAGGGTCACATTCAAGCTGAGCACAAGAGCCTCTTCAGGACAATTTTCTTTCGAGACATTTCTCGACGTACAACTGTACTCCAGAGGAATGTCGAATTGTTGATGTCCCTCATTTGCTTATTGAAGAAAATGAAGTTAGCCATCAGGGAAGGTAAGGGAGATACTACAGCCTAAACACCGATTAGATGGAAAGGCAAACATCTGGTTTACAGGTGGAAATGGACGAATTTATTAGTTTTCAGGGATGTCAGCTTTAGCAGATGTACAGGTATGTTAGCCACTAAATTAAGCAGTCACGTTCAAATAACAGGAACATCGAAGAGTAGGAAAGAAAATGGAGGGATCAAGCCCAGTCATTGGCTTAGCAAAAGCTGACCCAAAGACACCAAGTCACGTGACTCAGCTACGACGAATGGTTGCCACATTTTGCATGAAACAAGCGAAAGAAACCTGATTTCTTCCAATGCTTGCTTTAAAGCCCATCAAGTGACTTGGGATCTTTGTTTTACAAAGGAAAGTCTTCTTTTCCTCCATTTTATCTCTTCTCAATGAGGAACACGCGCATAAAATTTTTACTTTCCACTTCATTCAGATAAACTCGTCTGAACTGGAAGTTAGCCAATGCCATGTAATCCGTGGGCAGGCTGTATGTGTCACTAAATCACATCAAATCTGTTTCTAAAAGTTCACACAATGATCAGACTGTTCTTTCCTGTAAATGATAATCCGCATCCAATAATTTAAACAGTGTTATTGAGAACCCATCCCCCATTTCGTTTTTGGAGACAAATTTTGCAACCGAAAAAGCCATGGTATGGTCATTAGTATGTTTATTCAAAAGTTAAAGAGATTAATGAGCTAACTCACATTTCAGACTTCCGTTGTTATTCTTACCTTTTGGATACGCAAGCCGGGAATCTTTAGCATGCCTTCCATCTCCACATTGGTCTTTGTCTCTTGGCAAACATTTTTCTCCATTTCCGACCACAGCTTCGGTGTTATTTTTGGGGTTGGCCGAATCAAGCATGGAAAGTGTGCGTAGAATTTGATGCTGCTCCGGATCGGACACGTAGAGAAGGCCGTCAACTGGACCCACGGTTAAATGATAGCTGTACGACACTTGTGCTGGACTGCAACAAGAAATAAAGCAATTCCATGTCAAAAACGTAGTATTCATTGACGGATAAGTAAAATGAGATATAACAGCGTTTTATCGCACAAAATGGCAGATTACTGTATACTCATATTTCAGCGTAACAAGAAATGCCTTTTTCAAATCAAAAGAAGTTAGCTTATATATGAAAAGATATCAGACAAAATCCCTTTTGTCGGATGTCTTTTCATCTATAAGACGTACGTTACGTAGACGAACTAAATCCTCTTAAGACGAACGTTAAGCAGACTACTAGTTCTTTCACTCTCGTGCGCTGCATGTTAATGGTCCTTGTAGTACGACTACTTGAAAGAATTTATGTCTATGAGTATAAAGACATTACTAAACGGAGAATTTTTCCTCCTATACAAACAACAAGGTAGTTTGAAACACTGGTAGTTAATTTGACTCGCGTAGCAAGAGTTTTAATTTCGAGAATAAATTCCAATAGTTTGATTTCTTCAGTGATATCGAAGAATTATTAAAAAATTAACTCATACGTAAAACAATTTATGAGTCAATTTCTTCAGATTCTGCCAGTAACACAACATCAATAGAATATTAACGCTCATATTCTAGGATTAATTACCAGGCATTTGAGCCACCGATTGCAGCTTTTTTCACCCAGTAACGGCCATGTTCACCAGACGATTCCAGCCTTCCTCAAATATCCGGTTAAAGTTTTCAGAAAACACCAAACAGCAGTTGGCGTTTTTGGCGGAGGATCTATAGTTGGCTGGTGAATAAGGCAGTTAGAAGGCTTCAATTGACATTTCGAGAATTGACAAAGGTTCAAGCCGGCTGGTGAATACGGTTGTGTATCAATAAAAAAAAAATAAAATAAAATTTCTACCTTAACTCAACTATGGTTGACACAAGTCCATCTGTTGTAATTTTTCGTATAAGGTTGAAATCGCCAACGTAAATAGTTCCGTCCGGTCCACTTGCCAAAGCCACAGGTGCCAAAAGTCTTTGGGTTTTAGCTTCTCCGTTGCATCTTTGGCACTGAAGAGGTCTTTGTTGTCCGTCACCCATTTTGGTTAACAAAAGTTTTGGCTTGTTCTTCAGGTATATGTTGTTGCCATCACCTTTCTGGAGAATGCCTTGAAGGGGAAAACCATCTTAGAAAATCGTGTACACTAAGTTTATACGCATTTAAGAAGAAAAATATATTTTAAGAAATGAAATTAATTGAAACTTTTAACCAAATTTTGAGTAGATTGTATGATTTCATCTTAAAGTTCTACAATTTTTGAGCCAGCGTTTGTTCAGTAGTACATTTGAAGCAATGTGACATGTTTTTCACTTAATAATGACATTATGTACCCAGACTTTGCTTGTTGGTATGAAAATAAGTTCCTTTTCCATGTGTAGTGTAAACTCAAAGCTAAATGTGAATTATTTTTATTTATATGTTTTCCCCCAATTTGAAGAAATATTCAATGGTTTCAGAAACAAAATACTCAAGTAGGTAAATATTTCTGACCATTGCTACGTCGTTAACAGCATATTACTTTCCTACGGCCTAAAGTCAGTTAAGTTAGGAATACTTCTTGCTTTCATATCTCAGTATACTGAGAGTTGGAACTTTCAGTCATCAATCAACAGTCGAGCACAGTCATTATGTACATTTCTCCAAGTTTCTTTTACTATTATTGTTAATGACAGTGGAAAGTAATAATTTCACCAGTTTTCGCTAAAAATAACCAATTTTAAAATTTAGCACGTGTCAGTGAGAGAAAAAAAAAAGGGAAACCGATCGTACATTTTTTTTAAACAATAAGGTTTAAGCATACTTACAACATGTACAGTGCGTTTGATAACTTTTTATTTTCTTGATTAATTAAACGCACTTTCAATACGCTGATATTCAAGGTCATATCTTCTTATTCTCAAAATAATTGTTTTGCCATAAGCCCCTTCCCCGTTGTGTTTCTTACTGAAACGGCATATTCTACTATTATGATAAAAGTGGCTAAATGAAATTAAATTAGTAACTCTGAGCCTAAAGAAGTTTTTACGTAAGAATTAATTAGATGAGAATATTTTACAATAATCTGAAAAATGACATTTGACTGTACATCGACTGTCATTTGCTAAAATTCAAATAGTACTACTTTTATTATTAGCGAATGTTTCAAAACTTGACAAAAACTGAATAAGAATTTAAACTAAATCTTTAAACCTTTTCGGGGAGGTCATTGAAATTTTTGAAATTTTGCGAAAAAACACTATGAGCAGGTGTAATCGATCATCTATACGTACATTTTAAGATTTAAAAAGATAAAAATATTTTTTTTTTCGAATTGGGTAATGTCCCCATTTGTTGACATCGCCTAGTTAGGGCAAGAAAAAATCTTGTTTATCCAATCAACATGAATTTAACCATTTCACAATAATGTAATTGAACACCCAAGAGAATAAACTGCAGTTTTCAATTTGTTCATGAACAGCGGTGTAGACCTAAATGTTGCACATCATTTAGCCTACATCATGTTACCTACATAATGGATTTTGTACTATATTTAAGGTTTCAGCAAACAAGAAATATTACACTATTGCGCGACTTTAGGAGCAAAGAGAAGACATAAAGTCATTTATGTTGTGGCCATCAATATACATCGATAGATTGCTGTTCGGTGCGAGCTGTTTAAATTACAGCCCACTAAATTTATTCAACTCTAAATACCTCAGTTCGAAAATGAGTGACCAGTGCATTAACTCAAACATAATCGACCTACAGAAGGAATTTCGATGTCGTTAATTCCGTGAATTGCGAAATGTGCAGAACAGTTGGAATGGCTCGAACTTTGGCATTGATTCCTAATACAATCTATTCCTGGAATGCTGCAGTTAGTAGTTGCTTTTGGGCCACGGTAATAGTAAGAGTGCCAATGCTCCAAATTAAATGGGAGAAATGCGTGGCAAGCTTTTAAGAGCGGAGCTGAAGTTGGTTTAAGTGGTATTAACTTGTGTCTTGATATCGTTTGTTAAATGCAAAGAAGGAACTATCAAATATTTTGAAATGTGTCAGTTTAATAGGAACATTAATTTTATGGTTTCAGAGCATGTATACCTTTAAAGTTAATTCTTTATATTTTCATTTTGTAAAATAGATGGAATGCATATTTAATTAGTAACGCCTGTTTGCGGCAATGATAATCTGAATTTTATGAGGATTTTTTTTTTTTTGCCCAAGAGAATAAAGTCTCAGAAAAACGATTTGGCATAGTACCGTATATCGCAAAGTTCCTGCGTTAATTTGCATATTTTTTTAAAAAATAATACATGCTCGGAAAAAAAAAATTGCAAGTTTCATGCGTTTTGAGGCTTAGGACCACTTAATAAGAATTTGATTTTAATTTATGGTCTAGAAAATGAAATTTTCTATCCGCAATGACAGTCATCATTGAACGTCAGTAGTATGTACGAAAAGGTTTCCAAACATTTTGAGGCATCGAATTTTACTTCCACCATCGACCCCTTTTCATAAATCCATATAAATCCCTTAAAAATCTTCTTTTTCTGCCATTTTTAATGGAGAATTAGGAAAAATGTTATAGCCATCTTGTATTCAGTTAAGCAATGCAGGGAAAACTTCCAAGCTGAAAGCAGCAAAATCTGCTTTATCATCAAAAACTTCAAATTTTAAAAGTGAAACTTATTTCAGGAAGTACAAAGAATCTACTAGAGATGTTTAAGCTATCCAAGTTAAAGTCTATTCGCAATTCTAGAGCTTGGATTTTCCACCTTGCAGTAACTTAAGAAATTAGCCGAAAAGGTCAAATATTTCAAATTTGAGCGGACGAGGCAGACATCTCATTGGGCAGATCATATTCTACGTGGTCTTGGTTTTACCTTTTTCAGTCGCCATAAGCCAGAGACTGCAGCGTATTCTGTAGTTTATTTGAATTGAGGATAAGAAAACTTCCGTATTTTCAGGCATAAGGGCAGAGGCGTTTATTAAAGAAAATAAGTTTTAAATTGCTAATGCGGTGGGTACAAAGGATTCGGCACATACGATGCTTTTGCCTTGAAAAAAAGCTTGGAGAAAATAAACTGTTTAGAAAAAGGAAAACAATATTTAATGAACAAATTTCAAAAAGGATCCGAAATGACACACAAATGATCAGAATGAACAGTTTTTAATCTTTTGTACGGAAACGTTTGTTTTTGGAATCCCGAGTTTTGAAAGGGGTTAGTTTCCGTAATTCGTTTTTTCTGTTAACTGTAGCTTTTAATCTGAAGTAATAACAATAAAATTTTCCTTTTTAATTTATCTTAGCTTTATTTCAGGTTATTTTTTTAATGTACGTATTTCCGAGCAATCAAATGTGCAAAAAATTGACGCATATGCAGAATTCGGGGTTCTCGCGTTTTTCTCTGTCGGGTTTTTACTGTTATTAAAATCTTTAATTAATGGACAGACAATATAAAATATTGCCAGAATGCGTCGATATTTGTTTCTTTCATGTTAAGTTAATAGCATTGAACTAAAATAGTGAAAATGTCCTAGAGGAAAACAAAGAAGGGAAAAAAAAGAAAGAAAAAAGTGTATGAGATACTATCAGGTACGTCTCAGTTTTAAATAATAGGTTTTATGAAAATCATTGTTTCTTGCACTAATGCCCGAGATTTGTTAAGGGACTCTAAATTACATTGTTTATTTTTATAGTATTTATAACAATATCCTAGCGTTAGCATTAAGTGAAAATTTTTTTTCATTAAAATGCAAACCCCCCATACCTTCGTGAAAATTGTATTTGTGATGAATATCCAAGTTCCAGCCTCCGATGTCTGAAACGCTCATATCATGTCCACTCACTTGGGTAGTCTGAACTTCCCAGATGATCTTTGAGCAAGAGTTGTATTCGTATCCCACATAAACTAGGAGAGAAAAAAAAACACAATTTAACTTTGACAAATACATCTGAGAATATAGATCGAAGATGTAATAACGTAATAATGGTAATAAGTACTAATAATAAAGCTGAAAGTCTCTCTGTCTGTCAAGATCTCTGTGACGCGCATAGCGCCTAGATCGTTCGGCCGATTTTCATGAAATTTGGCGCAGAATTAGTTTTTAGCATGGGGGTGTGCACCTCAAAGCGAATTTTCGAAAATTCGATTTTGTTCTTTCTCTATTCCAATTTTAAGAACATTTTCCCGAGCAAAATTATCATAAGATGGATGAGTAAATTGCCAGGTTATCATGACGTGGAACCGTAACATGGGCAAGCCAATTGGCGAGAGATTCATCATACATTATATGTAAATATACATGCGAACCAAAAGACTTTTTAATTTTCTACTACGGACAAAGCCGTACGGTTGCCACTAGTAAGTACTAAAGTGATGCGCGTAAGCAATGGCAAGATATCGAGGAGTTCAATAATTGAATCGTTTATTTCAAAAACCAGTCAAGTGACAAAATTGCTAATTTTAGCAAAACATCTTTATCATCATATTAAATTATTCAATGATGATTACAACATTGTTTATCGAAAGAAAGAAATCTAAATGTGTATCCCTTTTAGTTTAAAACATTGTAATAAAAGAAAAATTTTAATACGAAGGCACAACTGCGTTTTCTAAATTTTAGATTTTGTCGTTTGACAGGTTTTTGAAATAAAGGGTTCAATTATCCTCTTTGTTTTCTTCAGAAATAAAAAAAAATAAGCCAGATTTAATCATCAAGGGTATCAATTGATAATGCAATTTATATTATGATTTTTACTCATCTGATTGTTTGAGGAAGTGTTGAAATAATTTTATATCAAAAATCAATTCAAAAAAGAAAAAGTTTTATTGAAATATACTGAACGAAATAATTTAATTTAAACCACACGAAGGTCAGTATAGCACAACTAAGAACATATTAACTTTTAACTGTCAAAACATCACTGAATCCAACGTTTTATACTTGTGCCCCTCTTTTTTAATATAAAGAAATTTTATTTGCCTCCTTCAATTTCTATAAGGACGGAACTTCACGAATGCTGCCCTAAAGTTGCTATTTATTTAATGAGTTAGAAAAACAGTACCATATTTTATGCAAAATAGCTCTAATGCACAATAGCATATTTACTTATTATCTTAATGCAACATGAGTATTGATAATTTTACTACCGTTAGTTCCTCATACAAAATATCTCAAACCGTGGTTCATAGAAAAGGTATCGATGTTCATAGTGTAGCGCTCAAACCCGAATGACATAGCAACGACGTTCTGCCGATTCTCATTTCTTAACACTAGTTTGATTTTGTGTGTGTGTGTGTGTGTGTATTATAAATTATCTTCTGGTAACAGCTCCATGCCCCGTTAAAATTATTTTATGCATCCCCAGGAAGACATGTCTTGAGGAATGGAAACCGCTGCTTAAGAACTATAAATCACATTTTTTATATCTGCAGTGGCATTTCGTATCCAAAATTATTTATTCAAATTTTTGTGTAAAAATGTATTTACATTCCTACAATTATGCAACAGAAACTTATTTACATTCTGCTTGACATATACTGCGTGTTCACACTTAGCCTGCAAGACCTCTATTTTCGCAACGGTTAATCCTAGATCATATTTCCAATGGCAAAAATGGTCAAAATAAGGTTAAGAGTTAAGATATTAAAATATTGAAAGTAAGAAAATTGGAGAAAAAAAAAAGAAATTAACTTTTCATACGGGCCCTAGGTCATCTAACTGACAATTAGGGAAAAAATCTTCATTGAAAAATTACTCCAACACAAAAAATTTGAAACATTCGCGGTCAAAACTCAAATAGATATTGGAGGTTAAAATTTTAAGGACCGCGCAGCAGATGAGATTGGTACTTATCGCCCTTTCAGAAGAATGACAGGTTGTCGAAGTAAAAAAACAAAACAAAATATGCATAATTTTCATTGTTATTGAAAAATCAATGGAAATGTTATGCTATATAAGTAAAAACACACCACAAAAGCTTGAACAATATGAAGAAACACACACTCTATGCACACGTCTAATTTTAAACCTTCGTTAGCCGCTATATTTCCCCTCTGTTATTGACTGCGAGAGTAAAGCAGGGGAAGGCACAAAACGCTGTGCTTCACATCTCGGTGAATATTAGTTGTACTGATATAAACATTTTTTGTGTAGGAATTATTTTTGAATAGAGATCATTTCCCTAAACATAAATTAGGGGGACCTAGGAATCGTATCAAAAGTTAGATTTCGTATTTATTTTTCGCTTAAAACTTTCAATATCTTAACTCTACACCTTATTTTGATCATTTTTGCAATTGGACGTGTATGTATCTGTAACTAACCGTTGCGAAAATAGACGTTTTGTAGGTTAAACGGTAGCACGCTGTATCCTCCAGCGGTAAATATAACCTCTGCTTAATCCATCCATGCGAAATATACTACGCATCAAGAATATTAATCAATCAGCTAATAACACCACCAGTTTAAAGTAAATGCTTGAACACGGCAACCAACATCGAGCCTCAAAATAAGCAAAACAAATCACTCCCCTAAATTAATTTTGTACATCTATTCGTCGAACTTCATCCTGTCGAATGCTACCATCTAGTCGTTAACCGCATTCATTAATTGTATTGGATTAAGAAAAACCAATAAATATCACTTCTGACAGTCCACGTTACGAAGAAATAATATCCCAATCCAATATATGCACATCACGCTGAAAATATTAACCCTCTTCCCTTAAGAACTTCCAGAAATAAATAGCCAAGGCATCGATTGGCGCTCTTTATGTGAGACAATCATCGGCTAGTGTGCTTTTACCATAATTACACAGTCTGTCTTCAGAACGTCGATTGAAAAGATCCGCCACTGTTCCTTATGCCGGGAGTGTGACACATTATTGACAAATGCGGATGTCTTTTACCTTGCATTTAAGGCGTGTTTATTCGATCCAATTGTCGCTCTGCTGCGCCATTTCCATGAATTTGCTATCAATTTGTCTCTTTTCACTTAACCAAATGGGCACAGCGAATATGTATTTTTAATGCAGTTAATTCTTTTCTGGTGTGGCGTGGAGAGAAAAAGTTTCCGCGATGTTACTTCCTTTGTTGTTTATGCGAAGATGAGATGGGGATTGTTTATTGATAGAATTTTCTGAAGATGAGTTTGAAGATGCTTTTGTTGATACGAATTATATTCGTGCGTTATTAGATATTTTTGTGCCATAATTTCTAAAGCAATCAATTATCTAATTGTTGTTTTGATGTTTCGTGTTTGATTAATCATATTGCATTGAATATTTTTTACTATAAAAATCTTTTAAACAAAAAAATAGACTTTTTCTCCTAAACAGCACTGACAGTGATTAATTGCTAAACTATTCAAGACGAATTTAGTTACGTAAACATTTTTTGAGCTTTGTGACTGAAGTTATCACAGAAAACTGATTTAAAAGAAGTTAATCAACATATGAAAAAACTAGTCTAGAATTTAGTTAAAACAAACCTTTTGGAGACTGTTAAATTAAAATGCTAATTTTTTTTCCAACTTTTTTTGCATCAAAAGAAAGTATCTTTCAGTAGCATATTGCAAATGTGAAACAAAAAATATCACACATGTTTCCAATAAAAAATGATCAAATTCATTTTGAACTTTTAGATTGACTTCTAACATTGATGTTGCAATAACTATTGAGAACTTCATAGTAAAAAGTAATTTTATTTTTCTTTAAAGATCGGTTGTAACATAGAAAAATCAAGGCAAAGTTTTGAAAGTTTTATTTTGGAAATAAAAAATGTTTTTAATCATTATTTTTTAAAAAGTTTTTGAAATTTAACTGTAATATTTGTCTATGAATTTTTTTTTTTTTTGAAGCAATTGTTATTAGAATACGTTATAACCATGCATTACCCAAGGGTTTATAAATTCAAAAATATTCCTACATTTAAAATAAATAACTTATTACTCCTTTTTTTAAATTAAAAAACTGATACGATTTAAAACTAGTGAAGGTATTCTGTTTCAGTTTTTTCGGTGCATAGCACTTTCTGATTTCTGTCTCCTATTCACTGCTTTGATTGAAAGCTAAAATCTTCACTTTCATTAATTTAGTTTTTTGAAACATTGTTTTTCATTAATGATTTTTAAATCATGAAATTTCATGAAACGCAAGACAAACTTTTTTAGAAAGTCTAGCTTTGTACAACAAAAATAAGCAATGAAAGCAGCATTATTCAAGCCCAAAATTGTATACACATACGGGTTTAGAACTTGCAAAGGGAGTTTTCCTTTTATTGAAACAACATCGTTCCCCTCCTTCCCCCCCGAAAAAAAAACATGTGCTTAGCCTTTAGTTACTTTTTGTTTTGATAACGTTGTCAACATTAACAAGAAGAATGAAGCATAAGACGAAATAAAAGACAGCATAAAAATAAACCAACCACCAATTCTTTTTAAAAATGCACATAAAATAATATTAACTCATAAGCAAAAAGCCGAAAAAATAAAGAAAGAAATTTGTGTTCGCATGAGGTCTTATCTATTGGTATGTGTTCTCAGTTATATATGAAACAAATTACTTTGATTTCCTATTCAATGGAGCTTATGTTTCTAAAAATACTAAAGACCAATAATTTTACTGCTACATGTTCAGTAATTGCAAAAGATAAGAGACAAGCCATTCCATGGGATTAACAGAACCTCATTGAACAAGTATGTAAGGAGTTAGTTTTACAGACCTCAATTTTTCAAGAATAATTGACTACTGCTCCTTTTTTTATGTTTCTAGGTAAAAAAAAATCAAGAATTTCTTTTTTAGAGCTAAACGAAAGAGAAAAATGGAGTATTTAATTAAGTTTTTTATATTATGTTAAAAAAATGCGTAATATTATTTAAAAGTTTTTTTGTGTCTAGTTTATGCTATTTCTTTAATAGTTTGAAACTAATAAAGAAGAAAAAATAGCGAAAGGTAAAATCAAATATGCATTTTTTAAGACTTAGTGCTTTAGGGGCTAAATTTTATATAGTTTATAGAAAGGTAGCTTTTTGTTGAAAAATTTTCAGAAATTATAAAGAAGTTTTCACTCGAAGTTCACATCGTTCAGATACATCGGATCAATGCCGAAGAAATACGTTACTGTTTCATTGTAAAAATACCGTCTTTTCACATTTATACAGGCACAGTAGAATTCCCAGTGGTCCAAACTTCTATTGTCCGAACTTTGATTATCTGAATTGCTTTCAGAATTGCGATTCCCAAAATAATGATTCTGTCTACATGCTATTCCCTCCACGAAGATAGTCTAACGGTTTACTTTTACAGAGATATTCAGCAATAAATGACTTTCGTTTAAAGCACAATGTGTACATGCTGTACTAATGTACAGCAGCAACACTTCCATTTGTAAAGTAAGCTTTACAAATATAAGTGTTGCCTTTTTATTTGAATAACTAAAAGCTATCTTTCTTAATGTATAACTTTAAAACTATATTTTTGAAAGTTACTCAGCATTACTGAAATAGTGTCATTCCACGAAAAAGTCCCGCACGTGACGGTTCATATATTTCATTAAAAAGTAATAATTTTAAAGGGTAATGACGAATTGTTTTGCTTAGGGAAATCACACATAAGTTTGCAATTTATTAATATGTTCATTAATATTTTAAAGTATCTTTTTAATGAAATATATGAGGCGTCACGTGCAGAACAAAATGACCTTTTTCCGTGGAATGATCCAATAACACTTTCTGGTATAGAATTTGTTCAGTAACTGCACCATGTGATTTCATTATAAGATGTATAAGACCATGGGCCCTACTAACTGATCATACATTAAAATAAAAAATGTCAATAATATTAAAATAATTGAAACCGGTTCAATGTGCCCCACGATCCAAAGTCCCGTCGCTCCTACTTATAGGGGAAAAACTATTTACCTGTGGCTGTGGCAACACCGTAAACCTTCTGTCTGTAGACATTCCTCCGATTCCAAGCGTACGTATACTTTACAGCTGGGTCCGCTTCAAACTGTTTTTCAAAAAGTATACCTTCAATCGCTATTCTCAAATGAATTAATTTTAGGTCTTTTGGAACAGTATCTGGAGTCAGTTGAAGCTGGATCGTGGAGAGATAGCCTCCAGCTCGACTGCTGTGATATACAAGATGTAAATCCGTCCCTGGAATTGGCAAGCTCTCTTGTATGACCTAAAAAATTTTGATTAAAAATTTCATTAATTTACAGTTTAAAAAATTATTTTACGAAATTAGGCTTTCGCAAATTAAAAAAAAAGAGGCTTTAACAACTCATATGAATTAGCATTAATGGAACTGAAATCCACTCCAATTTTTCTAGTTAAAACCTACCAATTCCTTCGTATTCCTTGTTTTCTTGTTCATAAGGTAGTTTCTATAGTTTACAGTTTATAAAATGTTGAAACTAAAAGCTGAGTTTGATAAATGTACTTTCATTTACATCTATCACTTGTTTTGAAATGTTGTGTCTACTTTGATTATTTATAAACGGCTACGTATAGGTCCTTCACCATTAGCAGATTTAGTGCTTCCCTCCTTTTCACATATTCTTTTATGTAGCACCAACATCGGTGCACAGGCAGTACAATCAGAAAATTTTTAGTTTCCCACCAGATGGAGACACCTGATGCTTGCATAAAGCAATCGGTTGCAGCAGGTCGGTCAATTTGATGACGTCAGTGGTTGGTGTGGTGAGGATATTTTCCTTAGATTTCATCTTCCGGTAGCTCTATTAGAACGTGCCTGGTGAGCCACTCGTGATTGGTTAGGCACCGGTTACTCTATTCAAACATACCAGTATAAATGCAAAACTGTTTTGGAAATTTAGTTTTGCCATTTGCCGTGAGGAGTAAAACGAATACGCAAGGGCTCATTTACATGTTTTACAGTCGTAAACATGATCCTGTTCACAGTCGTAAAATATGATCGCAGGAGGGGCCGCGGTAGCCCGATCGGTAGAGTGTCGGATTCGGGGCCGGAGGGTCCTGGGTTCGAACCTCGAAGGTCGAAGACCCACCGTCGTCATTAAAGGGGACTGGGCGACGTTAAATATGCTCGTGGTCTCAATGTCCTCCAAGTGAAACGATACTTCTGGGGGTGCTAGTACTAGGTAGCTATTAGCTCCTGGACTAGTTCTAAATTCTCATTAACTGTTCGATCCGGTGATGGTGCTGCCATCTATCGGTATATAAAATAATGGAGGCAAGGCACTTAGTATGCAGTCCTCGACATAAATACAGTTGTAGTCAGTTGTGACTCTAAATAAGAAATAAGAATGATCGCAGGAAATTTGTTTTGAAAATTTATCAGCTGGTGCAGGGTTCAAACCCACGACCTTGGGCACTCAAGGTTAGAATCTAATCAATTTTTGGAATTTGATTCAGAGATTTTCGGAAGAAATCAGTGCAAGTTAAAATTGATGTTGCCGAATCGAATGGCTCGTCTAAAACATGTTTGGTGTTCAACAAGTAAAAATTGACATTCTGTAGTTAACACATTTTGTTAGACGAATAACATAAGTTATTTTCCTGTCTAAAAGAATGAGTTCAGGTAGATGCAGCAAATTTGTGACAGTATTCATGGAAACAAATTGCTTAAGTTATTGCGAAAATGCCTTAACCCCGGCGATTATCGATCACCTCGTTCAATTAACCTTTTCCGTTTTATTTAAAGTGGATAAAGAAGTCAGAAATGGACAAATAATTACGTAAGGTAAACTGAATTAACTCGCAATAGATAAAAGTCATTTTAACATTTGCTTAAAGAAATAAATAAATAAAATTAACCAGATAGAATTACGATCTTTTAGTACACAAAATCATAGATGTCTATGCATGAAAATCAAAATTTATGGGGTTGGTTTGTTCTGCTGCTGGCAGGTAAAGGACAGAAACTGCAGTTATTTCTTTTATTTCCTTTTTTTTTTTGCATTTCTGCCATCTATTCTACGTTAGCTTGATTTAAAAACTTGCGCATTTCGTTTCATTTGAAAAAAAAAAAAAAAAACACCTACACCAACATTTTCTTTTGAATTCAAAATGCGTCTCTTCAAATTTCTCAAAAACTCATTTCTGTATCTTAAAAACTCCACCGATTGGAGCTAGTATCGAACCTGCGCCTTTGAGCGAAAGAGATAAGCGTCAAACCCCTAGATTACCCTGTTAGTTTATTATCACTATAGTAAACTAATTCAATATTTTGTAAAATAGTAATATTTGTAATAAAAAAAGGATTATTTTATTTTTTCATTTCACGGGAGAGTATATTTTTCATTTTAAAATAGTAGGATATGAAAGAAATAAACAAATGACATTTAATTACTCAATTCAGTATAATGAGAACTTAAATGAAAAACGGAAACATCTCAGCCGCTTGAAAATACACTGCTTGACAATTGCTAAGGAACTATTACGTTTTCTGGAATAGTAAAGAGTAGACAATGATTAAACACAGAGAACTAAGTATATAGTTAGTAGGGAGGATGTGCCTTTATTATAAGTACAAAATAGTACAGATATTACTGCATCAATGAAGCAAAAACTTAAAATTAAAAAAAAAAAAAATCCTACTTAGATGATTTTCAAACAATAACAAAAAACTGATCTAGGTCATAATGATGGAGATATGAGTACTTTAGTATGACGTGTGATTACCATGGACACTTATACACATTTTGCATCTGTTTTCCATACTCCCCATTAAACTATCAAGGTGTTCTTGGGGGATATTTTCCCACTCCTCTCTCAAGGCGGATTTGTGTTCTTGTACTGTTCTGGGAGGGATGGTTCTTTGCGCAACACGCCTGCCAAGACCCTCACAGGCATGTTCAATTGGATTTAAGTCGTTAGAGAACGCAGGCCACTACATACGGAGAATGTTTTCACTTTGAAGTGCGTCTGATACTTTAATGCTCCAGTGTGGCAGTGAATTGCTGTCCATAAAGAGAAAGTCTGGACCTACAGCCCCCTAAAAAGACGAACATAATCCAGTGTAACTTCTCTGCAATACCTTTGAGACGTAACGCTTCCTTGTTCAAAAATGTGAAGCGCTGTTCCGCCATTGTGCATAATGCCTGTCCGCACCATCACGCCTGGGCCGTACCGATCACGTTCACGAACAAATTTTTGTGCATAACGTGTTCCACGCTCTCTCTACAGTAGCTGGTGACCAGAACCACTAGTCACACTGAAACGAGATTCGTCAGAGAACATCATTCTAGACCGATTTTGACGATCCCAATTAACATGTTCCTTACAACAACGTAGTCTCTCTCGACGACGGCGTGGTTGAAGTGGGATGCAACGAACGGGCTTCCGTGCATACAATCCAACATTGTTTAATCATCATGAAATAGTTCTTGCAGAAACATGCGCACCGGTAGCGGTTGTAAAATTTGCAGCTATCCCTCCAGGAGTGAATTTTCTGTTCCTTTTTGCCACGTGGCTACATAGCTATCCTCTGAAGGTGTGATGTTTCTACCACGACCCCCGGCATGCTTTTGCAAAGCATTTCCACCTTCAGCGGCCTTCTTTAATCGCGAGATGACATTTTTTGTTACACCCATTTCAGTAGCTGCAATGGTGACACTTTGACCTGCTTCCAGTCGTCCAACTGCTCGTCCACAATCATAGGTTATCAAATGATGTTTAGCTGACATTTTACTCTTGAATATTTCAAGAACCAAACAGAATTTCAGTGAAAAAACTTTTTCAGCATCCAGCACTATTTTTGTTAAACACCAAACAGCGTGAATTTCCGTACAAATCTTGAGTTTGTATGCACTGTTTCTTATGCAGATAACGAGTCTTGATCTACCATGCCATCTGATATTGAATTTATTTCCATTGTTCCTCTGTCTGAGGCACGAATTTGCATAAATCACTTGTTCCTTAGCAATTGTCAAGCAGTGTATTATTTGAATATCATCGTACATTTCCCCAAGAGACACTCTTTCTTCATTATTCTATTATGAAAAGGAAGTCTAAAAAATAAATTCGTCCATCATAAAAATTTATTTGAATATAAATTGACCGGGGAAGGAAAAACAGTTTAGTTTCAATGTGATCCTCTGTAGCAATTTAACAGTCAAATGATAAACTGAGGTAGACCAATATCCAAACTCTATAAATATTCTGAAAAAAGTAAGTGCGCGATTTCAATAATTTTATTTTAAAACGTCAGTTTTTCTTTATTTAAAACGAACTTTAAACTCCGATTCTGGAAAAGTAACTCTATACAGCAGCGTTCAGCGTTTTGTCTATTCATGCGGAGAATAAAAAAGGCCGTCAAAAGAAGATCACGCATTTCTTCAATACTGAATTTATAACTCAAAAAAGTCCCCGAATCATTTGCAATTCACTCGAAATTGTGCCTTCGACTTTTCGAAAGTTTATGGACCTATCTTTAAAAGATTCGACTGTCAGGATCATAGGGTCAACAAATCAAATCTCAAATATCGATCCAGGTCTACGATCTTACACGAACAAGGAAAAAAAAAAGATCCAATCCATGGAAGCATCATCTAAAGTGATGCCTATTTTATGACCGTCTTTTCTTGAGGTTTATGAAACTGGGTCAAACCGGTTTTCTTGGGATGCTGTCCTCCGGATATTTAAGAAGAAAACTGTTGAGCAAGACTTTTATGTTCTTAAGATGCATCAAGTTGTTAAAACATCTGCGATTCATTACTGAGATTTTTCTTCGAGAGTTGACTGTGTTTCCGAAAGAAGATAAAATATTTATAAAGTTCTCCAACTTCTGTATTTCGAACGATGGTTAAGGGCGTAAAAATATGAAGAAATGTAATCGACGAAAATATTTCGATAAATTTCTCTACTAGCTTTGTGTAAACATGAAGGTAATATCGGTTCTGTCACTGCAAAAGCTTTTTCGTACATAAATATTTGAAAATAAATAAACTGTAAGTTACAGAACAAATAAAGCGTTATATCTGGGTTACACACGCTGCATTAATTATTTTAAGCATTAAGGTGTATATATATATATATATATATAGATATATATATATATATATATTGCGGATGAATTACGAAGGCTTATTTATTGCCTATCGAATAAACTAAAATTGTATTTTCGCAGTACATGCGGTAGCTTATTTATTGTAATATTTAAAACCAATATTTTTCATATATGGTTTTACTTAAATTAATTTTATTGTTTTCTAGCACACAAAAAAAAATTTTGAACTTTTGCTTTCCTTTGTTTTTTTTTTAAAGTTATTTTCTTTACGCAAAGTAACGTACCTCATTTTGTAACTGCGTTGGTTTCATTATTTATGATTATTTAAATTTTTATTTTATTTGTAAATTCTTTAAATTATAGTGAGTCAAACCTAGACTTATCAGATTTCTGAAATGTTCAACCGAAACACCGAAAAAAATGACCCCCCCCCTTCCAGCGTCGCTAGTATTCAAAAGGTTACACCCCTGTGGCTGATATTTGGAGTGTTTTATGGAGCAGTTCATTCTCAATGCTATGAATAAATGGTTACTAATTATGATTCTAAAACAGAGGTAGTAATAAATGACATAAGCAGGTAAAATTTTAACATTTCACTTCTTAGATGTAAATATTTACAAGATATTTTAATTAGAAAAAACACTTTGAATCAGGAATGAAAAATGGAACAATATTTAGATGCACTTTTCATTTTACAGGACTTCTTTAGAAAGTTATTTTTTTGGTTTTAATTTGGGAAAAATCCTCACAAGCTAATCTGGTGTTAATTTTTCAAGTCAATCTTACAAATGATAATATAAATATCCTAAATAATCTTCACAGTTAATTATTTTTAACACTTTTCTGCTCATTTACAATCAAATTTATCTTTTTCAGGGACATGAACTGGCTGGGACACAGGAATTTTGCCTAATAATTGGGCCGTCTTGGCAAGCCTAGTCAAACCTAATCTGGCAGCACTGTGAAGACTACGCAGCACGCAGGATTTGATAATAGCATTACGACGCCTCTAGGTTAGGCTAGCCCTAATTAGTCTTAAATGGCTTCAATCAATGTAAAGAAATATTATTTTCGTTTTTTCTTACATTTCGTTTCTACATCGCTCAATATTATTTATAAATTACCTAAAAAAAAAAAAACTGTTTCATATTACACGAAATTCAGTTTCATATTTGCATTAAACTATCATATAATCACGGATTTAATTTTCCTTAGTTACGTTTGTAGTAACACTTAGTCCAAGAAGTCCTTTTTTAGCTGAAACTAATGTGCAGAAGAAAGTATTGGATTTGGGAGAAATCTGACCATTTGATGTGATGTTTTGACCATTTAAATCCGAAACTAGCGTCAAGAATTTGGAGAAAAGCGTATTCATTAGCTGACTGTCTGCTCTGTAGTAATTTTTACAACAGAAAGCACTCCAGGTAGTTATATAGTTCTCTGAGAATTTCTCTGACATCTAACAAGGTTGCCTAGAACTATTGGGTAAGTAAGAAAAAGATTAAAATTGGAAAGTTTTAAATTTAATTCGTGGATTTCTCCGGACATATCTCCACGATCATTCCAGTTTTATTGAGTCGAGTTTTGTCCAAGACAGCAAAAAGGTTTGTGTAAGAAAATAAATGCAAAATAATTGAAGAACAATTGAACGCAACAGTTGGACAAAACAAACAGTAATGCTAATGATGTTTCCAAAAATTGGATCAAGTGACTCTTAAGAATGTTGAGAAAAAAGCGTAATTATTGCCTGACTATTTTACATAAGCTGCTCCGTAGTTACTTTTACAGCAGAAAGCACTCCAGATAGTTATCTAGCTCCGTGAGGGGAGTTTCTCTGACATCTAACACGATTGCCTAGAGTTAGTCAACAAGTAAGAAATAATTTTCTTTTGGAAAGTTGTAAATTTAATTCGTGAAGTTTTTCGGGCATAACTCCTCGATCATTCTAATTTTATTAAGTTGAACATCGTCCGTTGTATTTCAACACTGCGAAAAAATTTATGGAAGGAAACAGCATGAAAAACATTGAAGAACAATTAAACGAAACAATTCGCAACTCCAGAGCTCGAATACGCTACCTTGCGGTAATTAACAATACTAAAGAAAAAGGTAAAACATTCCATTCCACGTGTTTTCATTGGGGTACTATAAACTACAAGTTTCAGACAGTTTATGGTGTAATGTAATTTCAGAAGAACAGAAAAGAAAGCTTCCCACAAACCCGATGAAAAAACTAAATGTCAAAGCAAGTCATAAGTTACGACATTTGTTTGTTTTAACTTTTTCATCCGCCATTAGACTGGCTGCAGCACCCCCTATAGTTTATTTGAGTTGCGAATTGTACAAAACACTAATACTAAAGATGGGATGGATCAAGTGACTCTAAAAACCAACCTGAGATTCTGCTAGTACTGAATTCCTTTCAGGGCAACCTCCTTGGAAGCCATGCTTCCATGTTGCTAACACAACTGGTTTCATGGTGTCGTAGTCGTGGTCAACACAAACTGCTGACTTTGTTTCATCAGTTGCACTTTGTTTCTTCTTTTCGTGAAGTTGAAATATTATTTTATCGACAACTACGATTTCATTCCATGGTACCATGACTGTAATCGTTTGAACTAAAAATGGTTCTCTTTGTAAGTGCAATTTCACGGCACCACCACCATTTACGAGAAGATCAAACCTGTAAAAACAGTTTACAATTATTAGTTTATGCAGAAGTTATAACTGAAGTGTGTGAATAAGCAACATATTTAAGTAAAAATTGAAATAGTGTATGAAATAAAATACATTTGAAATTAATAGTTCGATGGGTTTTACTTGTAGTAAAGAAAAATACGCTTAAAATTATGTAGCAGTGTATTTAAATTTTTAATAATCGTTTCTCATAAAGCTGGATTTCGTCTAGTTTGTCCAAAAATGTACATAAATATCTATTGTTTAAATCAGAACAAAAATGAACAAGTTTTTTTGACACATAAAAACAGGTTTTGAGTGGTATTTTTGTGCAAACTTTAACGAAAAAAAGAGTCGACTGTTTCCAAATATTCTAAAGAGAATTTCTCCGACTGCTAGTTATTGCTACACAATATGTTATATTAAGCAAATTATTTGGTTGATGTAACCTAAAAATTACGCAGTGTATGAAGAAACTACGAGTACATTATATATACCCTTAAAAACTAGAAAAAAAATTAAGAGCCTGATTTTTAGTACTGCAGACTATCATTTGTCCTGGGAAGAAACTGAAAATTTTCGGTAAAAGTTTTGACTATTTCTTACTTTCATTGACTGGGGAGAAAAAAAAAACAGTTTGAATTTTGAGACCTTGAATTCAAATTATTATTTCGCAATAACGAATTGCGATAGTACCCTACTTGTTGGGTTTCTTGTTTCTACTAATGGCTTACATCGCAACCATAATTTGAATTAAAACGTCAAAATTCAAAGGAATTCCTGGAGCTGGATATTGTGTGCTGGATACTGATTTTGCGTCGAAAGGATTGTGTAAAGTCGAGAAGGTCGTTTATAAATAATTCGATTCCGAGGCACATGAACGTCTGCATTACAAGTTTACAAGCATAGAAAAATAAAATCGTTGGACGTCATTCAACGGTCAAGGAAAAATAATAAGCAGTTCTTGATTTGCATCATATATTGTTACATTTGTACTCATTCGCCTCTTAATAATGAATAATTAATGCACATTGTAGGCATTTACGAAAAGTACACTGATCAAATGTTTCATTAACTGCTACAGATTGAAACACATTAAGAATTCTTTCCATATTACTAAAACTTTCAAATATTAACATTTACTAAACCTCTTTAAATAAAACCTGGATTTATCCTTCAAAAACAGAATTAGTTATTAGGATACTTCTCCATTTTGAGACTAAATAAATACTATTTACTGCATCCAACATTCTAGAATGAAAGGTAAATGAATTATCATTAAGTATTTTAACTGTTTCTAGAACTACACAGAAAGTATGAAATACTACATTTCTAAAGTTTTGCAACTTTAATTGAATTGGACGTGGAGCTTTTAGTGATTCGGTATTTGTTTGTTTTCTTTAAACGACAAATAATGAGAGCAAAATTTATACATGATAGATGGCATTGATTTTTCAATGCTGTTTGACTTGGTAAAATTTGCATTTACACTTTTCTGAGTTCATTTTGGATTTTCGTTATCTTTGTTTAATTGCCAAGTAACTTAATTCAAGGTAAATTGGATGTAAAAATCTAATCAGTAAACGAAAATACATATCATTCAATGTTTTCTGTCGTCGAAGATGGTGTACAGCTTATATTTTATAATACAGTGAAACCTGCGTAAGTTGACCACTTGCGGTGCCCTACTTTAGTGGTTAACTTTAACAGGTGGTCAACTTATAGAGATTGAATTTTATGATAAGATCTAATTCTGTTCCTGAAAATAGCGGTCAACTTAGACAGGTGGTCAACTTACATAGGTGGTCAACTTTACAGGTTTTACTGTATATGCGATTTATGTTTCATTATGGTCATTTAACTTAGTTACTCCATTCAGTTCGATTTCTAGAAAGAGTAAACCAAAAAAAAAAAAAAAAAAAAAGGCATTTATTACACATTTTTAAGTTTTAGGAAATTTAATGTTATGAAAAGCCTTGTTTAAACGTTGCGTATGTGAGTTATAAATTTAATGTAATCTTAATATTTATGATAACTATCTCACTGAAATATCAGTTAAAATGCTCGTGATTTATTATTAATACTATTTGACTTTTGAATCTATCAATTCGAAATTCGAACAATGTGAAACATTAATGAAGAGTTTTAACACTTAAAAAGTGTCACATTCTTCAAAAAATTAAAATATAAGCTTATCAAAAAGTTTTAGAAAAGAAGTAAGATAGAAAAATGCATCAATCAGCCTTGAATGAACTAGATCCCCCTCCCCCAAATAAAGTGTGTAGTAGTTGCAGGGAAATATTTTTGAACCACTTTAAAATTTTCAACGGGAATTCTTGGGATTTGTTCGAATAGAGTAACCGGTGACTAACCAGGCACGTTCTGATAGAGCTACCGGTCGATGAAAACTATTACTAATAAACTTAATTAATTTGAATTTTGACGTCTTGAATTCAAATTATGCTTTTCGCTATCACGTGTGCATGTGGGCATGTGTGTTTGTGTCTGTGTGCAGGCATGAGCGTGTGTGTATGTGTGTAGGTGTGTTTAGGTGTGTGTAGGTGTGCATGTATGCGCGTTTGTGTGTGTTGGATATGGAAGCAACCTGGAGACGGTTTTCGCTAGAGGAGCAGCATCGTGAGGTCGGTCAACGGTGGTGCTGCAGAGGGAGGCGGGGAGGGGGGGGGAATAAAATCAAAGGACGCCAAAACAGTCAAATGAGAACAATAAGCAATGTGATTGCTCAAAAAACATCCTATGAAAACTCACAGTGACGTCATCTAATCAACCGGCCAATGCAACTGGTGTCTCTATTCGAGTATACCCTTGCATGAAATTTTCATTGCAAAACTTTGCCTTAAATAAATTATTTTTTAGAAAATCTATTACAATCTGATAGATAAAAAATAATAAAATTTCTCATTGGCGCAATCTTTAAGTACATATATATATATATATATATATATATATATATATATATATATATATATATATATATATATATATATATATATAAGTATATTAAGTACATATATATATATATATATATATATATTTTTTTTTTTTTTTTTGCTTTCTTTCAAAGATTGTTCAGGAGGCAGTAATTTTATCTATAATTACCCCCCCTCTCCCAAAAAAAAAGGCCCATCAATCTGTGATTCAGAATAAAATAGTATTCTAGCACAAATGAGGCAATGAGAAGCAAAGGGATGTCGGTGGACATTTTCAAGTTTTGAGTAAAACGCGTTTAAAGATAAGAAACTTGGTAGGTTTTCATTGAAAAGTATTTTTTAATCATGCTGTATAACAGAACCTACTAGGGCTATTAGTACTATCTCTTGTCCCAAGACAGAGGTCTACCTACTATTTGTATTAGTTATCTCCTAATTTTTCATTTTGCTACTTACATCCCTTTTCTTCTCACTGCCTCAAATATTTTCTTTTACATATTTTTTATAAGAAAAAAAAAAAAAAAACCATAACTTTATCGATAAATTTGGAGTACACTCTTCCGCAAATAGCCTTCAGTTAAATTTTTCCGCAACGCCAATCAGGTTAAGTCCAACTACCCAGATAAACAGCTAAACTTTTCTCTACTTCACTTTCCGCGGAGAGGGAAAAAATGTGATGTCAGACTTCAAGTGAAGTTGTAAGAATGAAGCTGGATTTGACAGGCGGTGCTGGTGCAAGGGACAGACATAAACTTTCCGACTGCAGATGATAATATATAAATTCATAAATTTTATTTTAAACTGTTGGATTATTTCTGGTGTCATGTTATGTATTTTTGGTTAAACTAAAGATATTTTATTTTATTTAAGATAAGTTTCAAATTTGCAGCTTAAAAAACAATCAAATTATGTCAGAATTTTAAAAACAATAGACTGAAACAAGCAAAATTATTCATCTTATATCGATCAGAAAATTGCAATTGATGAAGTACAAATATAGCTTAAAAATATTAATGCATTAAAATCTTACTACTTGATTGTACGAATTATTGTAAAACTATATTAATAAAATACAGTTTTAAAATCAAATGCTAAAAAATTATAATAATAATAACAATTTAATAATAATAAAACAGAAACGGAAATTCTGCTTTCTAGCATAGTGCTTCGTAAAATTTGAAAACGATTAATCAGATACAGTTTTTGTAACCAGGTACCGGTACAATTTATAGGTTCAAAATATATACCGTTACAATTTATAGGTTCAAAACTGTATTTCCTGTTGTTCGGCAACGTAATTCATTGTTGCCAGCATTCTGCTTTATACTGAAATTTGGGTTAGTGGTGAAAAAATAATAATATAAAAAACAAACAGACGTTAGTTTTACCACAAAAGATAACATCTTAAAACTATTAATGCGAAACAAATATTTTTTACCATCCAGTTTCTTGAGTTAAAGTTGATCCCGTTTTTGTGTTTGGGTCTATGCCAACTCTAACTCCAACAATTCCACTTCCAGATGCTCCAACTACTTGGCCACGTATAACGCTTGTTCTACTGTAAAAAATGGAAATTATTTTTGTATTTGAGAAAAAACGAAAAATGATATTTTAAACTAAAAAAGCGAGTTTAATCTACGTATAAAAAAACTTCTGACAGTTAAATGGATGAGTGGGAGGAAAGAATATTGTTTTTATCTGAGTGAAATTAAAAATTGGCTGCCATTGTAATTACTCGCCAAAATGTCAATTCTTTTTAATATTGGCGATGGAAAAATTTTTATTTTAAAAAGTATTATTACATGTTTTCTTTTCACTTATAAAGTTGTTCAATCGTGAGTTTCATGGAAAAAGTCATTTATTCATGAATTTTTTAATCCACTGGTCTTAAAGTTTTATTGCCAAAATTTAAACATTTTGTTTACATAAAATAGTTGCTTAAAGCGTTTTTTCCTATAGTTAATTCTTAATATATTTTTATATTTGTAAATAATAAAACTTTATTAAGCAGTAAAAACTGTTATATAAATTATTTTAAATGCAAAAACGAAATAAATTTAGTCAAACTGCCAAACACAAAAAGGAGTTTGTGCCTCTTGTTGAATATGTTTAATGAAAAGACATTAAAATATAACTGAAAATAAATGTATCCGTACACTTTTGGAAGTTATGAAGGCACAATAGACCTGTGAAGTAATATTTACGTTGATGCATTGTTAAGCCTATTTATTCAAAAAGTTATTTTTTTTTCAGACAATATGCACTTTATTAATGTAAACTAAATGAATATCTGGCTGTTGAATTGCAAATGTTAGGTAACCAAGGTTGTATGGTTAACAAATGTGCAAAAAATTTATAATTTGTTGATAATGAAATTTAAGAAAAATGATCTGTAACGTTGTTTTATCACAATTTACTTAGCAATGCACTTAAAAAAAGACAAGTTTTGGAAATGCTTGAATTAAAGACATATTTTCAAAATTTTCGAAATATCAGTTACAAGGATATAACAAAAATTTATTTTTCTCTTCGAAATAGTGTGCACTGTAATTTTAATTTAAGGAAAAAAATTCAAAGAAAAAAAATTTACTCGATTTTTGATTATTTTAATTAAAACAAACTATCCACTAAAATGATGTTTAATCATCATTTACTTAGTAATGCACTTAAAACAAGATTTTTTAAAAATAGTTGAATTAATTCGATATTATCAGAAGAAAAACCTTTGTCAGTTATAAAGTTGTAAGCGACATTTTCCTCGGCAAAATGGAGTATACTCAACTTTCAATTTTTGGAAGACAGTTTAAAGCAAAGAAAAAAAAATTCATTGTGTTTAATAATGCAGTTAAAAAAATATGCATTTATATCTTGTCTAATCACCATTTACTTACTTAAAAAAACAGACGCACTTGGAAAACTAGAAAAGTTTTTGAAATACTTGAATAAATTAGATACTGTGAAAAAAAAAAATCCTTTGTCAGTTATAAAGATATAAGTAAAATTCATTTTCTTCTGCGAAATAGTGTATACTCTACTTTCAACTTACGCGAGAAAATTCAATTTTTCTTGCACTCAGAGACAAATGCGTAATATACAGGGATTTCGCTTTTAAAACAAAGATTTCGAACCCATCAAGGGTAGAAGACATGTCTTACTATGTGTCGTTTTACAAAGCCGTACAGCACCCGAGCACGTACACACAAATAAGATAAATTCCCAGAATTCCATTTCACTCTTCCTATACATTAACACAGGAGATAAAATATTGATGAGTTTTTGATGCGCAGTGCTACGAGCTGGTTTCGAAAATATGGATCTCGCAATGGTTTTGAAAGTAAAATGAATAAATAACCAGGCGTTTCGTGATTTTTATACATTTTATTTTGCGAGGCAAACAGAAGGAAAGGATCTTACCTCTTTTTGTAGCGGTTCCAGAACATGCTGCATGGGGGAGAGAAAGAGGGAGAAAATAAAATGAAGGCTTATAGAAGATACAACACTCCTGATTAAATTCCTGAATAAAATATAGATGGTGTACGTTTCTTTTCCCCAAGCAGAAAAACTCATAAAATACGGCATATCCAGCACTGGGAGAAGAGTTTCGGAAAGTTAGGTTATGGTGCAACAAAAGTGGAAAATGTGCTTTTAAAATGCGAGGATATGGGTATTTTACGCTTCTGGGCATTTATATCGCATAAGAATGAATAGCATGTAACAGTAAGTATACAAGAAATTGAATATCAAAGCATGCTTCGACAGTCATGGACTAGCTGGAACAGAATCGTTAAAAAGTTGCGGAGGATCCTCGATTCTTTATTTCCTTTTTGTGTTTACACATTTCAATGCATTATGTATCTTTCAATGCACCATGCTAGTGATGATCCTCAGTACTATGTCCTTGTCTGGTGTTTTTTCTTGTACTTAAAGAAAAATATCATTAACGTGATGATATGAATTTCATTATTTACTGTTATTAATGTATTCTCGTTTTGACTTTTTTTTCTCATTACTCTTGGTATATCGATATAAAGGTGTTCTGTATCATCGTTGATACTTTGTTCTACTATTTTACGCACAATCACGTTTTCTGGTAGGGTAAGAATCTATATCGACTGTAACAGACTATCTGCAATAACACCATTATTATGCAAAAGAAACTATCATCTGTTTAAAATGTAATACACTACTGAAGTGTCTGAAAACAACCATAATAAAATGTAGTTCAATCTTTATTAATGATTTAATTCGATGAAGCTCTATCTTGCTAAATTTAGCTTGCTTTTTCCGTTTCAGAAGTTGACGCATCACCACATTTTAGTTTCTAGCTGGCGACCAATTAAATACCTATACAACAAACCACGGAGAAAATATCTACAACAAATAGAAACTAGCTAACAACATTAATCTTACGCTTTACACAATAATGGTGTGACTGTTCAGTAAATACATTTTCCCCCCATAAAATCAAAATTTAAACAACTAATTTGACAAAAACACACTGAGGTGATTTCAAGAACTTACCTTATTAAAAAAGTTAAAGTATATTCGTTTAAATCGATGATTCAGTGAATGTAACGGAGTAAATATCGAGGATATACCTCCTAAAACGACATAAGCTTCTTTTATTCTGGTCAACACAAAACGTTTACCAGAGTACTGTACTTTATATGTGAATCTATTTTTAGAAATAATTTTGATTCATCATGATATTGTGCCCCAAAAGAGACATAACGATGTTCTGATGGGCGAAACAGCTAAAACGGATACGTAAACATCCATTGGAACAATTAGTACTCTAGCCCCATTTGTACCATTTCCTCTTCATTGTTTTGAGAGATTGCCTTGTAATTGTTGGTTTCAGCCATTCATCAAAATCCTTCAGGAACAATTTGTTTTGGCGAACACTATTTTTTAACCTCCCACACGTGAAAGTAATAGTAGTTTATTGATTTCCTCCATCTGAAAGGGAACTAGCTATGTGTTTTTTTTTTCCCAATCGCAGAAGACTTCTTTATTTTTTTGAACGTTTTTTAAAGGTTTCCTGCTAAAATGTTATTTTAAGGCTTCCCACTCCCTTTCAGTAGAATCATATTTTTAGTGGAAGATTAAATTTTAGAAGAATGTTTGAGGAAAAAATAGACTAAGCACTCAAAAGGTTTCTTGGATAATTTTAGTACATTTATCTTAGATGCTATCGTTGCAGTAAAAGCAATAACCAACGTCGTTTTTGAATCGTAAGAGAATATCATTTGTTTGTTACCCTTCTTTTTTTACATTTCGTTTGAGTAAGTTTTTAAGCAGTCTTTTTTTTTTTTTTTTACCATCTTCTGCTTCTTGCAAAACTCAAAAATATGACTTTAATATTCGCAACAGAAGAGAAAAATATTCATCAAACGATTCATTTAATATGACCGTCTATGGTAGATATCATAAATCTTTGATCCAAAAATAAGGCACTGAATTAGTAAATACAAAGCAATAAAAATCAAAGCAAAAACATGACTGATTTACTTGATTAATTGCGTCGCAATATGACATTTTGCTTTAAAAAAAAATCATGCTCTTGACAGTTTTTTCAAGGCACTGAAGTTTTATGTAATTTGAAAGAAGATATTAATGCCTTAACACAGCGTGAACTTTCTCTCAGTTTTGTTTTCAAATACCGTACACATATAAAACAAGTTAATACTCGAGCAGACAACTTGCGCAAAAAAAGGAACTTACGAAGCATTCATTGTTATCTTTATTTTATTACTTCAACCCGCAGTAAGAGAAGTCTTCTTTTTCCTCCCACTTTTTCCTCAAAATGGTTTTTTTCTGATTGTTGTATTTAGATTGTGTATTTCTCCATTATTTTTTTTCACATCAATTCTAACTGTGGTTAAAAGTAGTACAGTTACTAAAGACGAACATTTATTGTATATTCCAACTAAAACACATTACATTTGAAAGCAATAAACGTATATTAAACAGTCCCATCTCAGAACAATCGTAAGTTCTATGCTTCGACACCATTCCAGATAAAGTTCCAGAGCCAAGCAATCCGGAGACTTTAAATAACTTTACAGGTTTGCATTTGCTTTTTCTGCTGAGTATAAAACTAAAATTAACCAACAAACTATATTACTTTGTGAATTTCTTCTCATTTTAGACTTTTATCGCTAAAATTTGGGTTGAGCCACTCACATTGACAGTACATTCTGAAACGGAGCATTTTCTTTTTTTTTTTTAGCATGCATTCAACATCAACGGATAATGTCGGAACTAGTTGTGTTAGAGTTGTTAATTCGTGTTGTGGTCAGAAACAGTGGTCTGAGTTGCAGTTGAAGAGGAGTTAGCTTGTTTTCAAGCTCTTTTTTTTTTTTTTTTTTTTTTTTTTTTTTTTTTTTTTTTTTTTTTTTTTACAGTGCTGCAGTAATCTTATTCCACTACTCTTATGCGTTGAAAATTGTAACTTTATAAGTTACAATTTCTTCTACGTTAGCTTTCAGTATGTGCTTTTTCAGTATTCATTCGATATCAAATGTAATTAATGCACTTAAATAAGAATGAAAATCAGGTCAGAAAAGAACGAGGTAAAGTGCAATATCGAAAAATATTACGCAATATGGATCGAAACAACTTTTTTTTTCCTCCAGAAAAGGCAGGATGCTGCGTAGGGTTCATTGCGTGAAGATGAAAACAGTGCTGTTAGGGTTCATTGCGCAAGGTCATTTTAAAAAAATCAAGGGAGGAGCAGTACGTTTAGCTTGAAAACTGCCTCAACTAGGCTCATTTAGACTCACTGGTAATCGAAAAAATAGGAGTATTAGTTGTTTCAAGTGCAAATATTTGGTTAAGGAAATGCAAACCATTGCGTTTCAATGTTATTCTAGTGGTTCTTTATAACAGAAGGCACCCCGTGTAAACAAATCTCTTTCGATTTTTGAAAATTAAAGTTCATAGCTAAAATGCTTTTTAACTTTTAAACTGATATGATCTTCATCCCAGAATCCTAAACTTTATTATTCGTCTCATTTGATTATTTTTTTCTGAATCATGTTTGGTATGGTTCCTTCGGTAAATTAATAGTGGACTGTATGTTAATAAGGTAGATGATAAAACTTTGTTTTAATCATCTAATAAAAATATTTTACCAATGTATAAACCAATCTTGGTGCGCCAGCACATCTGCACAGGCTCTTCATGTAAAGAATGCCTCGCACAACCAGACGCGCGAGTTTTTATCAAACACAACACGAGGGCGCCACCGGCACAGGCTTCCGAGTTGAAAAAAAAAAAAAAAATCCAAAAGGTACCCATATTCGGTGATTTTTCTTTTTTTATTGACTAGGCCACTGAGCAGAGCATTTATTTGCTACTAAACCTCGTACTATCAGTAGCCAGTTTCATTTTCGAAGAAAACTAGCATTAAATACTTTGAGTTCTTTTAAATTTTATTTTATAATTTTTTTGACAGTTGTAATTTATCATTTAATAAAAGACAATACACTATGTTCACAAGGAAATCCAACTTTTGAGATGCGTCTTTACAATAAAAGAACTTTTGCAAAATTTATAAACTGTTTTTTACTCTAAATAGAGGTAAATTACTTCATTTATTTAATATCCTACGAACAATTTTCATTGACCTTTATAAATTATTTTTAATGAAGGTAATTTACTTTATTTATTTTATACCCTATGCACACTTTTCGCTGTCTTTTATAAATTATTCTTAATGAAGGTAATCTGCTTTATTTATGTAGTACCCTTCGTACAATTTTCATTGTATTTTATAAATTTATTTAATTTTTTTTTCAAAGTATACTTGTCTGTTCTTCAATATCTCATAGGCACCAAACTGAGCACATAGAAGTGTCACTAAAACAGCGATAATGTAATAAATTCTGTTCCTGCTCTTTCTGAAAAATGTGAATTATGTAATTGATATGCAAATGTTTTCTAGGAGAAAAAATGAGACATCGTTATTGAATAATCTAAGATCGCACAGAATACAAAAATACAAAATGCTTTTATATTATTAAACAAAGAGGGGTTAAACGAAGAGAACACGTTTACCAACCATTCTTACTAAAATCATTCAATCATGTGTTTCATATTTCAAGAGTAATGATTTAGTAATAGTTAGCATTAAAGTTTAGTTAACGCATGTAGAATAAATATTATTTAAAATAGTAAGATTTTGTGCTCTGATAAAATTAATGAAATAGTTGAAAGAGTTTCCAAGAAAGTTTTGCGTATTATTCAAATCTTTAGTTTCCATCTAAATTATTATTTACTGCGTAAAATGCTTCTAATAATGACGTGCTATTTATGTCACACTCACTTCGGACGAATTTTATTAAAAGTAATGATTAGGGTATTTTTTACTTTCTACGCATTACCTTTTACTCTATGTTGTCAAAGTTTGCAATTTATTAATTTTTTTATCGGTACAAGTATTTATCATTTCTGACGAGAAATTCAAACAAGTAAGCCCTATTTAGACAAGTAAGCCATGTTGTTTGTTGATCACAATAATTTATTGTACGACCTATACAGGTACATTTAATCGGAATAAAAGCAAATATTTGGTACATTTATAGTACCATTCTTGTTATAATAACTTAGACTTTTTTTTAAGTGGATAATTTTTTAACCCTACAAATTTGATCTGGATTAACCAAACGTCCGGATAAACCGGATATCACTGTAAGCTGAAAAAAACGGGGTCCGGATAAACGACGATTGTACTAGCTCAAAATTCAGTGAATAAAAGTATCTAACAAGTTAAAGTAAAATAGCAAATTTTTAAACTAACTTTTAGTGTTAAACATTTGCCATTTATGTCTGAAATTCTTTGCATCGTATAAAAATAGCGTCATTCAATTATAATTTATTCAAGCTGAAAATTTCTTCTTAACTTTAGTGAATAAGGAACATTCTTCCCGATATAAACGGAATTGCTCAACAACCGCCCAGAAAAATCCTTATTATTTTATTAACTTCTCTAATCGGAAAGTAGTCATCATAATCAAAGTTTTATCGCAAAAATTTATTGCCGAGTCGTAAAAGTTCAACCAAATAAGCACCTATGCAATTCCAACTCTCCAAACTATCGTCCTTTAACCAAACTTCCTTAAATAATGTTTCCAGCGTATCTGTCCCCCCGTAAATGACTGGCATTCCAGCCCCTACGCGCACATGCCCCAGTTTCGTTCGATCTTCGCTTCGAAATTCCTTTGTGCTGCGGTTCATCCGAACCATTTATCTTCAGCCTGTTCATCTTCTACCTGAGAACTCGTTCACGGAACATAAAAATGCTTTCGACATTATTCAACCCTTTAAGTGCTCCGTGTCGTCAAAAGAATCGGATGCCGGGGAATCTCTGCGCAATTGGAGTCATATCAGAACGAATTAAAATGGAACGTGGACACGGATTATGGTGGAATAGGAAATGTCTCCGTGGTTTTTGCGTAAAGTGCGTCCGATTACCATACGTGAATGCTATTTGATAAGAGTTTAATTTTCGTCAAAAAATTGTGCTTTTTTGTTCGGTAGAAGGGGACAGTGCTGGAATTGTAGTTTTAAATGATGTAAATCAAAAACTTGCATGCCTAGATTTGATAGTTTGTCGTTATGATAAATGCCATTTGATAAGAATATGATTTTCATAAAAAATTGCAAGGGAATCTTTGCGCAATTGGAGTAATATGAGAACGGATTAAAATGGAACGTGGACACGGATTATGGTGAAATAGGAAAATTATCCGTGGCTTTAGTGTGAAGTGCTTCCGTTTACCATAAATGAATGCTATTTGATAAGAGTTTAATTTTTGTCGAAAACTTTTGTGCTTATTTGTTTGACAGAAGGGAACAGTGCTGGAATTGTAGTTTTATATGATGTAAGTCAACAATTTGCGTGCCTAAATCTTATAGTTTTTCATTATGATAAACTAGAAAACCACCCGTCAAAATATGACCAGTGAAGATTGTTTCTACATATTTGAGCGAAGCAATTGCCTGTTTAGTGATATTTTGATAGTTGAAATTTTAACCCAAACTCCAGTGGATGAACCCTAAACTCCAGTAGATAGGGTTCATTATTGACAACTTATTTATTTCTTCATTCCCCTGAAATTACAGTTTTATCAGTAAGACAGTTACGTTACCGAATTCAGTTCAGTCTTGACACAATAAAACCTTTTTTTTTAAGATTGAACATCATATAATCAAATCATCATGCCGTGACGCGATTTTCATTGTTGATGACGTCAGGAACGTTACTTGATTATTGACTGTTATATATATGAAGTTTCCAGTTGATAAGAATATGATTTTCATGAAAAAGTTGTACTTATTTACTTGATAGAAGAGAACAATTCTGAAATTGTACTTTGAAACGCAGCACGTCAAAAAGGTGCTGTCTCTGAATTGACAGCATCAGTGATATTTTGCACTTGATCATTCTTTGAAAGGATTATGCCGCTTGAGTTTAAAATTCATTTAAATGCATCATTTTATCATTCATTGTAAACTTTTTGTCGATTTTGAAATTTAAAATTTGAAGCAATAGAATGCGAGTAAAAGGTAATGTCAAAAACAAAATTTTCCAGAAGTTGTGTTTAATGTCATTTTGCTTCAAAACCATCATGTGAAATGAGTAAGCGACTACATACTGTAATTGATATGACATGAAACACGTGTTTGTCTCATATTAAGTAATTCTGTACCATGATTATCATGCATGAAAAAAAAAAAAGTCTCGATTCAGTTCAAAATAAAAGTTTAAAATGAAAAGAAGTTAATCGAATAAACAGAAACTTTTTTTTGTGGTGTCTATGAAAGTCGTATTAGATATAGCCATGAGTCTTGATGACAAGTGCAGTTTCGTTAATTTTTTTGTCATAAAGTTCTACCGATGAAGTAAAAACTCACCGAATACCTCATTCCATTGAAATCATAATCTTTGTTGCCAAAAACCACAAAGAAATAGTTTTGACTTTTTGTCATAGAAGCAATTCTTAGAAAAAAAATCAAAGTGATCTTTAGTATGTCCAACGTATTATAAACATTTGAACTAAGTAATTGATCCCGACACCTAAAAAATATTTTAATATTAAGGAAATGTCGCTCATATGGAAGAAGAGTGCCACAATACAAAAAAAAAAAAAAAAAAAAAAAAATGAAATTTTACAGGAAAAGCGTTTTAAGTTGAACTCTTCGTGCAATTTTCGTTAAGGGAAGTAGGTTTGCTGTGCTCTCCAGTGGTTAATATTCGACAAAAAATATCTGTCATTATTTTCCAAAGACGATAACGTACGTTGAAGACCTTTAAGCGAAAAAAAAAAGAAAATTAAAATGTTCGTATTGTGGCACTCGTCTTCCAAACGAGAGATGTATAAAGCTACGTACATTAAATACTACTTCTAATTCAATAGTTTCTGAAAGTTTGTGTGCTTTTGGAGGCATTTTTGACACACCAACTATAGAACGCGGAATTTTATCAGGAAAAAAAGTAGTGCACAATATGTGTAGAAACTTACTAGAAGGCATATTCAATTGCATTAAATCAGTAGGTAAAGAGAAAAAATTTTTTCATGTGAAGAAAATTGTAATGTGTATCGACAACTGTTGAAATTTAAAACGCGATTTCTATCAATACAAATAATGATCTGATTATCATGATTTTTCAACTCATTCTTACTCTTATTTGTGTAACATTTATAAAGTTAATAGCCTTAAATCAAGCCGTGAACTTTTGTGTCATCTTATTTTCTGTAAGGTCCTAAATAATTTAATTGATTGCCCCGATATTGTCAATCCCATCTAATTTGCTGTCCCAAATAGGACTCCTAGGATTCATTTATGCTTTAAAAATATTTTAACGAAATTTGATAGTTTTTGTCTTTTTAAATTTTACAAACTTTTTAACATTCATTGCCCCGATTTAGATATTTTCAACATGTCATTTTATAATTTTAGGTCTAAATGTTTTAATATTTAAGTGTATAATTTGTTTTAATTGCTACTTTTGTGTAGTTTTCCACTGTAATTGGATTTTTCTCTGTAGTGTGCAATACCTTTTAAATAAATGAATAAATAAATAAAATAAAAAATTACAATTTTGACGAATTAATCCATTCCGTGGTTATTTTCTCACATAAGGTATTTTTTCGCTTCATGAACACGATAATGTTTAATCGAAACAAACATTTTAAAAGACACCAAACAAAATAATCCTTTAAGCAATATTTGCCATGAGTGGGGAAGCATTTCGATCAGCCCCTTCGATTAAGAGTGGAACGCGTCGAAATTCCTTTCTGCTGCGGTTCTTCCTGACAATTTATCTGCTGCCAACCCATCGTCTATCTACCTGGAGAGATGCACGGGTAACATAAAAATGCTCTCGACATTATTCACCCCCTAAAGTGCTCCCACGTTGTCAAAAGAATCGGAAGTCGAAGGGGCTTTGGTGCGAAGCTGCTGGGATGAGAAGTTTTCAGCAGGAGTCGGAGAAAAGCTTTGATTGCCTTTGCGAAAGTAATGAAAATTATTCGTGGAAAATCATCGACGAGGCAGTAGTTTCTTTGATTTAGAGCAAATTATTCGTTTTAGTCTGGGAAAGGAACTTTCCAACTACTTGTTTATAAATATTCATCGGATTCACTGGAAACAGTTCCTTATGTTTCGGTGGGATTTGAAGAAAAGATCGAAGAAATAAAATAAGGAGTGATATGTAAATGTAAAATAATTTTATTAAATCTACACTTGTAAAACAGTGTTTAATGTTTTTTCATAGATCGTTAAATTAAGGAATGAAATGGTAACTTTTTGATTTGGTGTGGACAGATATAATTGATTTAAGTCTAATAGAAATAATCTGTTTTTATTATTGCACTTTTAATTATTATTTTAACTTTTTAATAAGTATGTATCACTAATAGTAGGGCACATGTTTTTTTCTAAGTGGATAAGGTACCTATGCCTCGTTCGAAATAACATAAAACGTAGTGTGTTTCGTTTCTTTTTATGAGAAAAAAATGAGTAATATTTAATAGCTGTAGAAAAAATAGTTTTCGATTAAAGCAAAAATCTTCTTAATGCCCTTAGAAAAAATAATCAAATAATCTTAAACAACTGTTTTACAACTAGTGAAGAAAGTCAATACTTTAAACACCAGTATTCATAGTACCAATATTCAGTATACTAGTATTCAATATACCAGTATTCAGTATACCAGTATTTGATACATCAGCATTCAATATATCAGTATACAATATACCAATATTCATCAGTATTCAGTATATTAGTATTAAATATACCAGTATTCATCACTATTCAGTACATCAGTGTTCAATATACCAGCATTTAGAAAACCAGCATTCAATTTACCAGTATTCAGTGCAACAGTATTCAGTATATTAACATCTAGTATACCAGTATTCAGTATACCAGTATTCAATATAACAGTATTCAGTACACCAGCATTCAGTGTATCAGTATTCAACATACCAGTATTCAATACTTTGCATTTTGGTAATGTCCTTAAAATCATATTAATTGAATAAATCCAGCCGAGTTGGAAAGACTTATTTTCTAAATAGAATAGGGAAAAAATTAAGTTTGTACCTGCCATTGATAGCCACTTTACGGGGTGATCCGTTTCGCAAGGATTCTTCTTCAATCAGAAACTGCATTCTTTCAAAAAAGGAAGCAGTTATGGCAGGTGGCTGTTTCCGCAACAAGATATCCAAGGGATCCGCTGCATTTTGGCACAAAGAGTGGTTTTCACATTTACCGCTCATGCAACATTCGCTGTCTGCGCAGTCCACCAGTCCATCTACAAGGGAAATAAAAGATAAACGTATGTGTAAGAAGCTTTCGTATGATTAACTGTTTCACTATATAAATAAAATGCCCTACATAGTATAACATGTCCGCCATCTTGGGGCTAAATGCCACTTTCTTTTTATGTCTGTTATGATGAAGTATCGTGTTTTACTTCTAGGTTGTGTTGCTTCTTGACTGTATATTAGGGTGGAGCAAAAAAAAAAAAAAACATTTTTTTTTTTTTTTTTTTTTTTGCGAGTTGCTATAGTGCGGAAAAGTTGCGATTGGTAAAGACTTAAAAAACAAAAAATTTTTTTTTTGAAATCAGGTAATATTTTCCGATTGCGCAAAGAGCCTGAAAATTTTATGTTTTTTTAACGGATTTTTTAAACATTTTGTGTCAATGTTTTTTTTTTTTTAATGCTCTAAGACTGAAAAGTTGCGATTGGTGAAGCCTTGAAAAGTTAAAAAGAAATATTGAAATCGAATAATACCTTCCAATTCAGGAACAAGTCTAAAGAATCGGAAAAATAAAAAATTTCATTCGTTTTTTTTTTTCAAGTAATGTAGGGAAAAGCACTATATTACATATCAACATCAAATTATTTCTCGATTTTGAAGGTATATCTTCTAACCATGCAGAAGTCCTATTCTTTTTAGTAATCAGACATTTTCAGATAATAGAAGATGATAAAATATTTAGCAAGATTTCTACCATCCAGTACACAAGTCTTATTGTTTTCAGTAATACTTTTGAAACTAATTTAAAATCACATTTTTTGGAAACTTGAGCCTAAATTCATCTGGATTTCAATGTTTCTTTTATGTAGCCTTCATTTTAATACGCAAACTTTAAGCGAAGCCTCTGTCGCTAGCTTCACGCATCTTTCGACGGCTTGCGTAACGGCAGGGGAATAATTTTACATCCAAGTCTTGTGTAGTAACTGTTTTGATAAAATATCTACTGTCTTCGTCAGTAACGTTTCGAAGAAATAATATGGCGGAGATAACTTTGTCGTGATCCAAGCAATAATCTCTGTGTAATCGTTGGCTTCGAAATTTAGGGATGGAATGACAAAGTTTCTAATGTTTCTGCCTTTAGAAACAGACTCTCTGGCTTTTAAAACCTTTTTAAAACTCTAGTTCTCATATGTACCTCTTTTCATTAAAAACCATGGCAATCAAAAAGTTTTGGGATGCTCAAAGAGTTTCTTTCAATGACAGGGTAAACAACCTTTTTCAACTGCTGAGGCAAGTATCCACAGGTTCAAATTGTTTTGTATTTGTAAATATGAATGGGACCGTTCGTGAAGTTTTTGCAGATCTTTATTTCAAACCAGACTGATATGTACCATTTCAAGATAAAAGTAACTATGTCTTTTAACGCATCTGGTGGGATCGATTTATGTCAAGTCGGAGGACTCTATTTGCACAAGTGAGCCCTCTGGAATGGGAGAATGGGCCGGGTCAAGATTTGACCAATCATTTGGACATTTTCAACTCTTTATTGCTTGAGTTATATCCAAAAGATACCTTTTTACACTCTAGCATTTTCTGTTTACTTCTATAGCTGTACAGTCAATTACTTGAAAATCTATTACCGGTAATTTTTCAACCTCTGAGACGTTTTCTCATTGTCCAAAATGTACTTGGGCCGGTTGTTTCACGATTCAAATGCCGAAAAAGTGGCAATAGGGCAATTTGATTAAAAAAATAGCTTATTGCAATGGTTATCTGACATAAATTTCGAATTGACGAATTGCGCCACTTTTCCACCTGGTATAAATTTCGGACCATCGTAACATATGTCTAAGTCGTCTAGTGGCATTCGTTGTTCATTTAGATATGACACAATGCTATTCACTATGTGCTTGGCTGATTCAGAGTTTGAAGACACGTGGCTTCGCTTAAAATTTGCGGATTTAAACCAAGAGATAGCTACATAATAGCAACATTGAAATCCAGATCCATTATGCCCGAGTTTTCCAAAATATCTGATTAAGTGGATTCAACGAGTCACACTTAAAGCAACGAGACTGGTGTGCTGGCTTGTAGAAATTTTATTAAATATTTTACAATCTTCTATTATCCGAAAATGGCTCATTGTTGAAAAGAATGGGAGTTCTGCATAATTAGAACATTCCTTCAAAATCCAGGAAAACAAATTTATGAGTAACTAAGTATTTTTCAAATGCCTTTCATATAATGTTGAAAAAAAGGGGAAAAAATAACAACAGTTTCTTTTTAAAAATCATATTGAAAATATAAAATTCTCAGTGTTTGCTATTTTTCAGACTTGTTCTTGAATAAGGAGGTATTATTCAATTCCAATATTTATGTTTAATTTCTCAAGGCTTCACCAATTGCAACTTTTCCGTCTTAGAGCATTAAGAGAAGCTTTGACACAAAACTTTTAAAAAAATCCGTAAAAAAATAAAATTTTCCATTTTTCCAAATTTTCAGTCTCGTTGCACAATTGGAAGATAGTATCCGATTTCAATAATTTTTTTTGTTTCCTAAGTTTTCACCAATCGCAACTTTTCCGCACTATAACAATTCGCAGAAAAAAATTTCGTTTTTTCGTTCCACCCTACTGTATATTGAAATGGAGTCAATAAGAAATCACAATCAAGAAATTAGACACGCTACTTTACCATAGTAGACATAGGGAAAAAGCGGTTCGCTGCAAGATGGTGGCCGTGTCGCCTTTTTTTAGAAGAAAAATCAGTAAATAGCAATAACGGAGGGATTACACAGATAATAAAATTTTTCACAAAAAAAGCTGGTCATAAGTTTTGATTCCTCTTCCGGCTCCGTAATAAATGTATCAATTGTGCAACACCCTCCCCCCCTAAAATATATTGCCTTCTAGGAGCACACAAAAAATATCCACCATTAAAACTGCTGTTCATTTGAGAATGACAGTGGTTTAAATCAGTTTACATGCCGTTGATTGGACCAGCATCCATATTTTTTTTCTTGGGGGAAGGATCATTCACTCAATACAGCTATTGCATGAATTTCTTTTTCTTTCAGTAAACTCATCGCAAATGTGGAATGACAGTGGTTTAAGTCATTAAAACATATTTTGTAACAAGTTTCAAGTATTTTTCAATAAAAACTGATGCAAAATAAAAGAGTACCAAAACTGTAGAGCACAGAAATTCGCAAAAAAAAAAAAAACTGAAGTTTGAAAACGTGGCTGCGATCCTTAACTGTAATACATCTAATTTGTTCGAAATAAATTAAATTTCATAATTCTGTTTTGTATAAGTCTGATTTTGAAAGCAGTATATACTTGATTTTTTTTTGTTCAAAATTTTTAATATTCAGTTCATTGGATGTAAATGGCGATATATGGGTCATTCCCACAGAAGCAAACATTTTCATGTTCTTGTTATGGTTTACGAATGTTTTACGACACACACATAGTTTTAGGGGTTTAAATACTTTTCAGAATAGAGTTTAACAAGATTATTAAAAGTAAATTTCTATATTTTATTTTAAAAGTCTTTAATACAAGTCTCTTGTCTCCACCTCACTGTTAGTAAAAAATAAGCAAAAAATATTTCTAAGAAAGCAAACAATAATTTCCCATTTTCCCGTTAATTTTCTTCCAAAAAATTGAATAACTTACGTGAAAAAAAACATTTAAAATTAAATTTTCATTAAGAATTAGTTTAACGTAATTCGTTTTATGACTGTCCTCGGCGGTAGTGTCATTCCCTCACAACAGTCAATTTCCTTCCTAACTAAATAACTTTTTTTTTTATCAACAAGTATAGTAATTTACTGATATAAATCCAGAAAAAAATGCATCACACTTGCGCCTTTAATTTGTCGGAAATGTCTGCTTCAACTCTATATGAAAGCATAAAACCAGATAGGACGTTTTGCATCAGTCATTCCTCACACCAGGTTTTTATAGAAAATTAAGTAAAATAATGAATGAAAACTGGTTTATAATAAGTTACTTCCTCGTTTGAAAACATTTGTAAAAAAAAAAAAAAAAACTTAAATATCAGTTAGGCTTATATACTAAAAATCCAATTTTAATGAATTCGTCATTCCTTCATTAGTGAGGGAACGACGCTTTAGTGAGGGTATAATGCTGAAGATATATTGCTTACTGTTTAAAAAAATATTTTTATTTTTCAGGACCAATATATTTTTATTTCATATAGCACTTACATAAATCGATCTCTATAAAGGGTTTCATTTGATTACACCCTCTTAAATTTTTTTGAACTGTAAAAGTTTAAAATGACTGTTTTTATGAGAATGATCCATATGTTATGACTATTTATTCAAACTTTTAATTTCTTTTTTCGAATTTCTATGCTCTACAGTCTTTGTACTTTTTTTCATTTTACATCAACTTTTATTGAAAAATGTTACGCCCAACTTATAAAATATGTTTTAACGACTTACACCACTGTCATTCCACATTTCCGATGAGTTTACTGAAGGAAAAAAAGTACATTTAAGGACTGTTCTGAGTGAATGATCCTCCCCCCCCCCAAACAGAAATTTATGCCGGCTGGTTCAATCAACGACATGAAAACTGACTTAAACCACTGTCATTCTCAAATTTCGCAAGTTTAGAAGGTTTACCAGAACGAACAGAGGACGATTTTACGAAACAGCTAATTAATTCAACATTAAATTTGCTATCTTTCCAAATTACGGACGAATAAAACATCTTTTTAGAATGAAATAATAATAAATTCTTTTTCATTTATGTGTTACTGGATATGAAAGCGAAATGTCAGACGGCTTTCCCATAAAAACTGACATATGTATCAAAGTCTTGAAAATAACAATGTTATTGATGATAAAAGTTCAGCATAATTTTTCATAAAAATGTTTCTAAAAATTGTGTCAGCATTGGAGAAAACCAGAAATTCTTGGAATAATTCCAAAGCAGCGCTGTCTAAGATAAGAAGCAACTTTCGTATTTACGACTATGTTGCCCTTTTCATTTTGAAACATTGTTTTCCTTGAAACAATATAACATGTTTACGTCGTTTTAAGCAAATTAATGAAATATATGTAAATGTGATTTGATGATGAAAAATATAAGTTTTTCTGCCTTTAGGATATCCTAACTTGAGAAAAGAAAAGTGATTCAAAAAATATGTGTTTTTTTTTTTTTTTTGCATGGAACAAATACTCCTAAAAGATTGGCATTTTATATCCTGCATTCGATGTTTTTTAGAATGAAGTCATAAGAAGTGTGAATTTAAATGTCATATTATTGGCTGGATGTTTTATCATTCTGAAAATTATTTTTAAACTACTCGCTTATGGGAAGCTTTACATTAAACAATTCGCTTAGCTTTTCATTTTTTCACCTTACATATTACAGTCGAACTTGCTTATAACAAGTTCTGATTTAACGAGAACCCAGATTTAGCGAGGAAATCAGACTTTTACTTCTTTGGTACAACGGTAAGTTCAAAGGAACGTAACTCGTTTTTAACGAGCAAATCCCACTCTAACCGTGCAATATTTTTGCAATTCATAAAATGTCTATTGATTTCCAGGTCAGTTTAGCCTTTTTTGGTAAATTAAATATTTCAAAGCTAACCAATGTTAGTGATCAATCATAAAACCTGAGAACAAGCGATGGCAGCACTTTTTTGATTTGTGGAGTAAAGAAACGTTTCAAAATTACATATGAGTCAGTGAGAAGCAAAGGGATGCAAGTGGATATTTTCACGTTTTGAATAAAACGCGTATAAAGATTACGTCCTAGGTAGGCCTTCATTGAATTTTTTTCCAAGTCATGCTGTACAGCAGCATCTACCAGGGCTACTAGTACTATCTCTTTCCCCAAGACAGAGGAGTGGTTCCTCTACCAATTTGTACTGGTTGTCTCCAATGTTTTAATTTTGCCCCTTGCATCCCTTTTCTTCTCACCACCTCATATGCGTATACATGTATATGCCTCAAAATCAATGACATAAGAGACATTCAGACACTTCAAAACAAAGAAACCCACTTCTTTGGGGCACAGTGATTAAAAAGAGGAAAAAAAAAAACAAAAATGCTGAATTTTTATTATTTTTTCATGAACTCGTTTTTTACGAGCCCACTGTTGAAGCGAGCAAATATTGTGGTCCCTTTGCGCTCGTTATAAACGAGTTCGACTGTATTAACTTACTGTCGGCATAACTGAAGCAAACATGAAATTAAATCAAAGCGTCAGCATTTGATTTTTTGACACTGATATGGAACACGAATTTCGCTTGAAAATTCTAAATTTATGATTTTTATGAAAATAAAAGAAAATTTCACTCAAGTCCTCTATAAAAAAGCGTACTACGCATCAAAAATGAGAAAAATTCGATAAACGTATCGGATGCAAAGAGATCGCCTTTTTTAAAAATGAAAGCATCTAAAGTTCCAAAACGGCAAATAAAGGATTTTATTAAAGTAAAATAATTTTAGACTTGCATTTTAACAGTTTAACACAATGAATATTATTAGTATTACCGACATAAAAGCTGAAAATTTGAAATAAGGTAAAAAAAATCTCACCATTATCGTTATCAGCATTGTCATCGCATTTCCTTTCCAATGGTACTGAGCAATCAGGTCCTTCCCAGTGCTGCTCACAGAAACACACCCATTCATCATCTTCACCCGTAATGCACTCGCCATGATTGTTGCAGTTCTTTGGACAGCCTTCTGTATGGAAATAACATCTTAGCGATTAGTATCACTAGTTTATTGATGGTCAAGTTAGGCCCTCATCAATGCAGCAGCATATTCGGAACACATTTTAGTGCACATTCAGGCCAATGAAACACTTTCTCTGAATTAAAGTGCTCCCAACGTGTTTCAATGTGTACCGGAAACCCATCGGTTGTATATCCATCGTTTATTATATTTTTTAATTGAGGTAGTGAGAAGCAAAGGGATGCAAGTGGCAGAATTAAAAATTTGGAGATAACCAGTACAAATGGTAGGTGAACCTCCCCTCTGCCTTGAGGCAAGAGATTGTACTAGTAACCCTGGTAGGTACTGCTGTACAGCATGATTTAGAAAAAAATTTCAATGAAAGCCTTCCTAGAATCTGATCTTTAAACGCGTTTTACTCGAAACTTAAAATAGTCCACTTGCATCCCTTTGCTTCTCACTGCCTCAATTGGTTTTTATCGAACGAATTTTGGTGAATATGGCCTCAATTGGTGAATATCAAACGAATTGGTTTTTATCGAATTTGAGTAAAAACACTATCAAAAGAGATATCTGAAAGATCAAGTGATCCATATCAAAAGAGCAGCCGATCATGATTAAAATTCTCTCTAAAAAAAGTTTACAAAATTTAAAAATAACTATTGGATATAATATTTATATAATTCCTGTTCGGTAATTTATATGAAATGCAGTTTTTTAACTGACTTCATCGAGTTGAACTAAAATGCAAATATTAAGTAAATAATAGTTTTTTTTGGATAGCGTTCACATTAAAATTCAGAAAATCGAAAACCTGCATAAATTGATCAATAAGAGAGCACTGAAAAATATTGGCCTGAATAAGCCTTGTTCCGATTTATACAGTTGATCAATTTTCGAGTCAGTATACGGCGCGTTCAGCTCGTTTGCATTGACTCAGCACTGCCCTAATTTAGGATGCTGGGATAGTCTGACAATTCGCTATGCTCGAAAGAATGGGTGAATGACGTGGAACTGATTGAATCTATAATCTCTTTGACTTTGACATCTTCCGGGATGGGGGTGGGAAGGTATCCCTTCCTCGTTGTTGCTTTCAGTGCTATAACAAAAATAGTTTTTTTTTTTGTTTAAATAATACACGTTATAATATCAAAATTATTCAAAGAGTAAGAAATGAATGGTGTCCCCTAATTTTCGTCGGCACGAAATATACTTCCCTCCTGTTTTTGATATATTTCAGGGGAGGGGGGATTTTAAATGTTGGCGAAAAAATAGGGTAAACCAAATGAATAGCTTAATTTGTGCAACAAAGTAACAACAGTAAATAATGTTAAATTAAATCACGAACACTGATTGATGATATGTCTTCCTAGATTTCAAGGAATGCAATATAGTGGCAAAATTGTTTGCTTATAGGATTGGTTAAGAAATTTTTTGTTCAAAGATTTCTTTTTTGTTGATAGGAGTTATTCTTTAAAAAATCGTTTCTTTTTTCATTTTGTCTTGGATATTTTTTCAATATCCAATTTTTACTATTAAAACTGTATTTTTTTTATCACCCCGTTGCTTTTTTCGGATGACTTTACATCCATTAAGTCACACTTATTTGTATTGAGAAAAATGTTCCTTGTTACCTCAGTCAGTACACTAATTCTCTTTATCAACGTTGTTACTAATTTTTCTGCATAAATAGCATTTCATTGTTAATGTTTTATTTTTACTTTTCTTTAGATCACATATAAAATATCTGATTCCCTGTAGGTTTGCTTATCAATGTTTTAAAATGTTTTTCAAAACTTTTTTTTATTGAAAGATGAACATGATTACATGAATACACACTTATTGCATCTATTGTCTGTGCTGCATTTTGATACCCCCCGGTAATTACATGTTTTTCCTTCGGTAAAAAACTTTTGAAATCATCTTTACAATTGTTTATTTAAATTTACCTTGTGGTAACAAATCGAATGCTACCATGTGTTTATTCTGTTATTTAACTTTATGTTAACTTGAATTTTTTTCCAAAATGTTGAGCAGTTGAAAATAGTTCGTAGTCACACTTTGAACTTTTAAACAAACTTCAATATTTTTCCCCCCTGTATTGAATCAGGAATTTACAGGTCTAAGAAAAAAAAGAAAAATAAGAATAACAGAAAAAATCTCATAAGTGCATTCTTCCGAATGATTCCGAGACACCCTATAATTCAAATTTAAAGTTCCAATTTTTTAAAAGATATCCATGATGTATAATAAACTAAAACTGCTTGGAAAAAAAAGCAATTGTTTCTGTTTATACTGGCTGCTGATTTCGAAAAAAATATGTACATTCAGTCTACAAAATTTTAGTATAATTTGCTTATGTTTAACTCAACTTTGGGAAAATTTGCCTAATTTTGGAGTAGATTTGCCAGTTTTCATCCAGCACTCAAAAACAATCAACATTTATTTCACACCAGCTATTGCCATTTATTACAGACAAATATAATTAACAATGACAGATTAATTATTTCTCAGTGACATGATTTGTGGCAATGTCTTACCTAGTGTACAATGTTTTCCGTTCCATCCCTGTATGCAAAGGCAAGTTCCGTTACGACACTGACCATTGTCTTTGCATCGAGGATCACACAGTTTCTCGTCACACTTTGCACCAGCCCATCCATCGAAGCACAAGCACTGGCCATTCTCGCAATGTCCTTGGAAACCGCAGTCCAGGTCGCATTTTTCTGTTAAAAGAGAATAAAAAACGATAAAACATATACATTGTGAGATACCGAATTTGTAATAATGTGAATCTCAAATATTTTTAGAACATGCATTGAAAAGAGAAGAACGTAAGTCCTTTACACAAGCCCTAGCAATTTACGGAGAACATTTCTTAAAGAGGGAGCTAAAGACATAAAGAATTTTACAAGCTTTCCCTTTCTGTACTTAGAGAAAATCATTTCAAAAGTCTTGTAATCATCTGCCATCATACGTTTTCATTTTCGATGATACTTTATGACACTACATGGACATGTGACTGCAGTAAAGCTATTCAATCAGTAAAAAAGTTAATTTGTTTTAGCATATACTGTTTAAATCACTGCATGTATTTCTTTGATTCAATAATTTTTCTCCGCTGGTTGAAGAATTATTTTTTTTCGCCTTATAAATAAAATTGTTTTGATTGGCTTCTACATTGCGATGACCATTTTAATCTTGCATTAACTTTTTTTTCAAAAATTAAATTTAAAATGGAATATTTTTAAACACGTGTATTAACTCAGAATGATTCTCAATATTTTTCAAAGCATAACATATTTTTTAAAGTATAATTAATACTATCTATCAACTAGCCAATACAGTGATAATATTTTGTAAATAACATTAAAATTAGTTTGAAGAAGCATTTTATAACTGTTTATTTTCAGTAAGTTATAAAATAATATTATTTTATATTTTGAAAAGAAGTTAAGCGAAAATTATTATTATTATTATTATTTACACAAAAACAGATTACAAACAATTTTTTTTTCTTTAATGTAATCGTTCTTATTGCTCGTCAAATTAAAACAATGACATTTTTTTGTGATATATAACATCCTCCCATGCATGCAAACCGTCACAAAAATATTTTCTCTCACTTTGGTTGGTTCGACGAATCTAAATGGTCGACCGATGAGTAACCGGTTACTAACCGCAGCGTTCTATCACCTACCGGTTACCGCACCAGTTACCATTTTAAGCTGTTGATTGGTTGATTGAAGCACATGATCATTAGCTGTCACGTGCTCGGTTAACCGGTAGCTACCGATTAAGTTCGTCAAACGCAAGCTTTGAATCAATTTGGAATCATTAAACAAAAGTAGCCACAGGCAGATAAAAAGTATTACATAATCGCTTGTATGCTTTGAAATTGATATTTTTTTTTCAATTTCAACATATTAGAATCAATAATATAATAATAGTAAAAATGGCATTTGTCGTGTAAAAGGATAAAGAAAAATGAAGAAAGACTTTTTCTTTAAATTTAAATTTTTGTTTCTTTTTACGGTTTTGACAGCCTAAACATTGATTAATCTTTGCAGGAAGTTATGCGTACTATCATGTACCTTGAGTTGTATTTTAATAATTGTTTAATTTCAATTCTATAGTGATTTATTTGCTGCTCTTGTAACTTAAAACGCGTGCTGCGGTCTAGAAAATCAAAATTGAACAACTTCGAAGGTTTTCCTTACAAGAAAAATATCGAATAAAGTTTTTGAATTACTAAATTATTACAGCATGCGTTGATAAAAGTAGGAAAAGAAAAAAAAACAGTGCTCCCTTTTCTTCGCAAAGATTGTATCTTATCTACTTGGAAACTTCTCGAGAATAGAGCAAAATAAGAGATACGTGTGTTTAAAATTTAAAAAAAAATTCTTTCATTTTTAATCCAACGCTGCGAAAACTTTTCCTTTTAAAGAGATTTTTACTTGATCATTTTCCCAGGACAAAGTTTCTTCCCCTCCTTCTCTGGAAAACTACATAAAACGAGCAATCTTTAGAAACAAAATATTTTTTCATACAAATAAAACTTCTCTCAGATGCCTTAAACACAAGAAATGACTCTCCTTTTTCTTTGGCCTAGCACATATTAAACGTGGGAAACTTTCGAAACTGAGCCACAGAAAGCATGTGATCAAAAAATCGAACCCAGATAAGTAAAAAGGAACTTATGGAAAAAGTGTGCTTCAGCGTTTTCCAATATATGCAGAAAACAGGGTCCCTCTCTCCCGTATCCGAAGAGGCCAATCGATTCGAAATGCGTGGGGGGTAATGCACTGTGAGGGTGTCGGATAGTGATGTAGTCCCATTAACATATAAGTCTAATGATCACCAAGCCGTGACCTCCAAAGTGCTCTGCAGTCAGTGACGCGGGGAAATGAGGACCTCGCGATTCGGCGAAGAATGTAAGTTAATACTGATGTATACGGGGGATAGTTTGTTATTTTACTGTAAGGGATCGTGTTTTAGGATGCAGTGTTTTAAAAAGTTAAAAGGTTAGTCCGAGAAGCTAAAAGCTAGGAGAGGAAAAAATGGAGTGATAAAAGATGGAGGATATGGTGAAGTTTATTCTTTGACACTTTTCTTTGCAGATAGAAAAGTTTTCACCAAGAAAGGTTTTAAGATCTGGAAGCCCATTAAGAGTACAGAAATCCTATTTTCCTTCATTATAGTTAGGATAGTTAGCTGTTGTTGGTAAAGAAGTTGAGAAGAAAAAATGAAAGTTTTGTATGATTGTCTAATTACCTCTAACTTTTTGGTACATATTTCATTATTATTATGTAGTCCCATTAAAAATCTAATGATCACCACGCCGTGACCTCCAAAGTGCTCTGCAGTTAGTGACGCGGGGAAGTGTTAACCTCGCGATTCGGCGAAGAATGTAAGTTAATACTGATGTATACGGGGGATAGTTTGTTATTTTACTGTAAGCGATCGTGTTTTAGGATGCAGTGTTTTAGAAAGTTAAAAGGTTAGTCCGAGAAACTAAAAGCTGGGAGAGGAAAAATATGGAGTGATAAAAGATGCAGGATATGATGAAGCTTATTCTTTGACACTTTTCTTTGGAGATGGAAAAGTTTTCATCAAGAAAGGTTTTAAGATCTGAAAGCCCATTAAGAGTACAGAAATCCTATTTTCCTTCTTTATAGTTAGGATAGTTAGCTGTTGTTGGTTAAGAAGTTTCGAAGAAAAGTTGAAAGTTTTGTATGATTGTCTAATTACTTCTAACTTTCTGATACATATTTTATTATTTTTATGGTTTTTTATTGTTCTTATGTAGTCCCATAAACATATAAGTCTAATGATCACCAAGCCATGACATTCCAAAGTGCTCTGCAGTCAGTGACGCGGGGAAGTGTTAACCTCGCGATTCGGCGAAGAATGTAAGTTAATACTGATGTATACGGGGGATAGTTTGTTATTTTACTGTAAGCGATCGTGTTTTAGGATGCAGTGTTTTAGAAAGTTAAAAGGTTAGTCCGAGAAGCTAAAAGCTAGGAGAAGAAAAAAATGGAGTGATGAAAGATGGAGGACATGGTGAAGCTTATTCTTTGACACTTTTCTTGGAAGATGGAAAAGTTTTCATCAGAAAGGTTTTAAGATCTGGAAACCCATTAAGATTACAGAAATCCTATTGTCCTTCATTATAGTTAGGATAGTTAGCTGTTGTTGGTTAAGAAGTTGAGAAGAAAAAATGAAAGTTTTGTAGGATTGTCTAATTACCTCTAACTTTTTGGTACATATTTTATTATTATTATGTAGTCCCATTAAAAGTCTAATGATCACCAAGCCGTGACCTCCAAACTGCTCGGCAGTCAGTGACGCGGGGAAATGAGAGCCTGGCGATTCGGCGAAGAATGTAAGTTAATACTGATGTATAAGCGGGAAAGTTTGTTATTTTACAATAAGGGATCATGTTTTAGGATGCAGTGTTTTAAAAAGTTAAAAAGTTAGTCCGAGAAGCTAAAAGCTAGGAGAGGAAAAAACATGGAGTGATGAAAGATGGAAGATATGGTGAGGTTTATTCTTTGACATTTTTCTTTGCAGATAAAAAAATTTTCACCAAGAAAGGTTTAAGACCTGGAAGCCCATTAAGAGTACGAAATCCTATTTTCTTTCATTATAGTTAGGATAGTTAGCTGTTGTTGGTTAAGAAGTTGAGAAGAAAAAATGAAAGTTTTGTAGGATTGTCTAACTACCTCTAACTTTTTGGTACATATTTTATTATTATTATGTAGTCCCATTAAAATTCTAATGATCACCAAGCCGTGACCTCCAAACTGCTCGGCAGTCAGTGACGCGGGGAAGTGAGGACCTTGCGATTAGGCGAAGAATGTAAGTTAATACGGGTAAGTATACGGGGAATAGTTTGTTATTTGGAATATTAGGGAAATAGTTGTAAGGGATCGCGTGTTTTAGGATGCAGTGTTTTAAAAAGTTAAAAGGTTAGTCCGAAAAGTTAATAGCTAGGAGAGGAAAAAAAATAGAGTGATGAAAGATGGAGGATATGGTGAAGCTTATTTTTCGTCACTTTTCTTTGGAGATGGAAAAGTTTTCACCAAGAAAGGTTTTAAGATCAGTAAGCCCATTAAGCGTACAGAAATCCTCTTGTCCTTCATTATAGTTAAGTTGGTTAAGAATTTGCGAAGAAAAGTTGAAAGTAAGTCTAACTACCTCTCCCTTTCTAGTGCAAACTTTCCTTTCATATTTTGGGCCAAAAAACGAAAATTTCGAAAATCGTATTTTCCACAAACCTGCTCTTCTTACATATTAAGGGCATTACAGAATTAAGGGAAATAAATTCGGTGAATTGTTGAATATTTAGGGGACACGCCTAAAGAAGCTGATATTCTAAACCACCGACATATTTGGTGAAATAGTTTTACTAATTATATAATTAAGTACAGAATTATTGCGGAGAAGTTATTTGAAAATTATTTAAAAAAACCCTTATCTATATCTTTTTTTCCATCAAGAGATTTTTCCTTAAAAGTTTCTTTGAAGCACATCCGTAAATATATCAGGGTTTATATTTGCCTTAAGTTTCCCCGTAGGAACGATTGTTAAGGTTTTTTGAACAGTACAAAATTGAACGAAAAATTTTCCAAATCGAAAAGATTTTTTCTATACATTTTTTTTTTTTTTTTGAAAAAGACCAACAACGTTTGTTTGAAGCAAATCTGCCTTTAAATTTGGGTTTATATTTGCCTTAAATTTTGCCGTAAGCACTATTGTTCAATCTGCTTTAACTATTCAAAATAAAGCAAAAAAAAAAAAAAAAAAAAAACCTCAAATCAAAAAGAAATTTTTTACACATATCAAGAGCTTTTTCTCACAAAGTTGTTTGAAGCAAATTCGACTTTAAGCTCGAGATTTATATTTACTTTAAATTTCCCCGTAGTTAGTAATGTTAAGTTTTTTTTAATTGTTAAAAATCAAACGAAAAAAATGTTTAAATCAAAAAGTAAAATAAAGGAATGAGGTGTCTGCATAGAGTTGATGTCTTTTGATCAATAAGCTCACTAATTTTACATTTAAAAAGGGGTTCCTTGTAACTCTGAAACACGTGTTTTCATTTTTCGGAAATTTTACCCTATTATGCGTTATTATTTTTATTTTACTTTTTAGTTTAAGAAAACGTTTGATCGAATCAGACTATTGGCTCACCGACAGACATTTTTTTCCATCCGAAAACCCTAATTTCGAATTTTCTATTTTTCGATATTTATTCAAGTATATTATGTATTTTTGACTTTTATAGCGATATTTTTTAAGGAACACTAGGCCTTCTTTCATGCTCTTATCCTTTTTCCTTTACTTTAACGGGAAAGAGGCTAAAAAACAGACGAACTTCTCTAAGGCAATTATTTTAGTGTTTTACTAGGCTAATCTTTAATGTAATATTATCGGCTTGTTTAAACGAGTGAACACTAAATTATCAATTGAGTTAAAATCAATCGAATTAGCTATTGATATAGTTAAACTAATGCGTGCTTGGAGCAGACTGTGCCTAAGCCTGATGGCTCTGTTCGAAAGTACATACGAAATCCGCTTGGAATCGTGATTGATTCTCTTGTACCGAATATACTGTTCGTTCGAAATGATTAGAACGCTCTTTGCCCCCCATCTTTGTTAGAATTCGCCGCCACAATCAGCTGTGCTGCACCATGCTTAATAGCAAAACTCTGTCAATGGAATGAAGTAAATGGATCGATTCCTTATGCTTTTAATGGCATATAGCGTAACATAAGGGAAATGAATGCTCGCTGCAGATAAGGTTTTCCTGGATTCTAACTGCCATCATAGCAGTACCATTGATCAGTTTTATGTTGCGTATGATTTAAATTCTAATGACATTTTAGGTTATTGTAAACGCACTGCGATTCTCTAAAATAGACTATATGCTCTAAACTACTTAAAAACTTAAGAAAGAGCGAAAATCCACACTGAAATTTTATTAAAGAAATGCAATAGTTGGACATTTCTCTTCATCGTCCCGTGCAGGACAATCAGACTGTAATTTCATCAATATTTTGCTGTAATATTTTTAATTAATAAGAGTAAGCAGCTTTTTAAATCTTTACATCTAATCCAAATATGTACAGGTAGTTATGAAAATAATGGAAACACCTGTGAATAAAAGGGGTATTTTTGAATGCGCTTCGAAAGTAGTAAAGAACAAAACTAGATATCTAGTTTTTTCATAAATAGTAATGTTTATATTCTGGTAGTATATGGTAGTTTAACGGAAGTTCTGGATGTCTTGGATTTTTTTCAAGCGCGTTAAATGTCGGACCTCTCAAATTTTTAAAGAAGCCAAATTGTCGGAGCGTGTCTAGCTGGAGCAAGTGCAACTGAAACATCTAAACGTTTTGGCATTTATAGAGGTACAGCATCTAAAGTCATGACAGCATACGCCCAGCGCGGTAAGACAAGCTCGGCAAAGCAAAATAGTGGCCGGAAAGAGAAGCTCAGTGAAAGAGGTCGACGGGTATTGAAGCAGACTGTAAAGTCCAAAAAGTGAACAACAGCAGCAAAAGTGACCACAGAACTCAATCAGCATCTGGATTCCCCAGTGTGAGTGATTAGAGTTAGAAGGGCACCTTTATAAACAGAACATTTAGGGGAGAGTAGCGATTCTCAAAATTTTTTCCAACTGTTTGCATTATTTTGATAACTACATGTACTCCTGAGACTTTCATTTTAAAATTAAATATTTTTTATTAAAAATTTTATTTATTTGCTTTGTATGGGGCATCTAAAGTCAACTTCTTGTAAATTTCTGCTTAAATGAGTTAATATTTTTGCTCTATAAATATAGCAATGACAGAACAAATTGTTGGTTATCAAAGCTATTACTCCAATGTAAAGGAAATACCTACATATCATTTGCTGAAAAATAATAATTAAAATCGTTTAAAAAATTATGTATTAGGCAACTCCTTGAAAAAGCCGTCAACTTGTCCCTCACTTGACATCGCATATAAACTATTGAAAAGAAGTAATTAAAAAAGATAATGAACAAATTCTTTGCTTAAGAAATAGCACAAACTTGTGTGATTTAAGCTACCAAATTTTGGTCATTATCCGTTTAAACCATTCTTTCTCATGAAACTTCTGAGTTGCCACGTAAAAATTGGAACAAAATGACCGTTTTTCGTGCAATTGTTCCAATGGTCTTCTCAAATACTTCATACTGAATGCAATTTATGCCGTAAATGTGTTTAACTGTAAATAGTACGGGCATTAGTATACGCTAAAATTGAACAATTAGTTAAGATTCTTATCGCTCCAAAATTATTGTTTTTAACGTTACCTCAGGGAAACAGTTGGGTATGAGGAAATGTCATTTTGTTACTTTGAGGGCGACGATGTTGTGGATGTACGTCAGGAGGAAAGAGTTAAAAAAAATGCTGCTCTTTCCTAAGTTATTCTCACGATCATCCTGAACGAGCAGAACCCGACGCTTTGAAAAATTGAGAAGGCTTAAATCACCACCAATAGATGGTAGTACTAATCTAGATCTACCTGTACGAATGAGACATATTACTGACAAGGAGGGAACTTCCTCAATTAGCAATTCCATGTTAATTGCTAGTGTCCGGTCACTGGACTGTCAGATCAACGCATTAAACGAACATGTACTGCTAGTGTTCTCATTGAATATTTTATGTTGACGGATTAGTCACCTAGAATCTTCTGATTTCAAGTCGACTCGTCGCCGCCATTTTGATACCAGAAAACGATCAAGCTATTATACCGGCATAGTTACCGCACTTTTAAGTTTCTTTCTTAGCCATTTGGTATTCAAAGCGAATAATTACAAACTATGACATCCTAACTAACAGTTAATACTGCCAAACATATATGAGGCAATCAGAAGCAAAAGGAATGCAAATGCCAAGATTAAAGTTTTGGAGATAACCAGTACAAATAATAAGTGAACCTGGTCTCTGCTTTGGGGCAAGAGATGGTACTAGTAGCTCTGGTGGGTGCTGCTATATGGCATGACTTAAAAGAAAAAAATTCAATAAAAGCCTTCCTATTATCTGAACTTTAAATGCGTTTCATAAGAAAATTAAAAAAAAACCACTTGCATCTCTTAGCTTCTCACTGCCTCATATGAATGGCATCAAAATAGCTGACAGGTTATCTCTTTATCGAAGCTATGCGTAAGGCTACCCACGAAAAAAAATGTAACGAGCTTTGAGTTTTGAGCCAAAAAGACGATAATATAATTTATAACAGATAAATTGTACACATTTCTAAATTTTCATCGATGGTTTTACCCTAAAATCTACAACACGCAAAAGTAATTTATAAATTTTTTTTGTTATTGGCAGAGATGAATGCGCAAGTGCATTTGAAATAGACTGTTTTGTAGATGGATCGAGCTAGATCCACTTTCAAATACGATAAATCATGCATCAATACTTTTGTCCTTTTCTGAAGACATAATGTACAAATAATGGATAAAATCGATCTTTTTTCAGCCGTTCTTTCTTAGATATCATTTTAAACTCATTTCTGTCACGGTATCATTTTCGAAAACGTTATGTGTGTGGCTTTGGGCCCATAAAGATATGAAAAATTGAATGCTTGACAATAAGAAAACGCAGGAATTCTTCTTTTACAAATTTGAAAGTCCTCTGAATTTTAAAGACCAAACCATTTGATGTCAAGTTTTGAGGATAAAATAATCATATCCAATGATTAAACATTCTGTAACCAAGCAACCAAAGTTCGATATGTACCATAATGGTTAAAAATGTCCTAAACGTACAAGGTAAATGTAAGTCAAAAATTTGCTTCCTTCTCATCGCCTTCCTTGTATTTATGGTTAAGCTAGTTGAAATGTTGGCCTAGCCTTAACTGTGGGTTTTATTTTACTGATTGCAATTTTTATTTTCCCGTCTTGAAAAATAAGGAGGTTTCTAAATCGTATCTTTTGTTCTTTGTTAATCTACTTCTCTCGGGGAAAATAAATCACTGATTAATTTTTGAACCGATAGAAAGAGATAATTATATTTATTATACATTAATTATATATATAATATAATTTTATTATTTCAATTTTTAGATAAAATGAAGTCATCTAATTTTTGAAATCCATATTTATCCGTTGGAAGGAAAATTAAGACAGAAAATGCAGAAAAGTTCCCATTTAAATTGTTGCCCATCAAATTACTGACTAAATATGAAATTTATTGCTTTGAGGTAAGTAGTAAGGAATTGATGTCGAATTAAAGCATGTGAAGATTGCATTATTTATGACATAATAAAACTCATAATTTGACAAAAAAAGAGTAAAGGCTTGGGTTTTGGAGTTACAAAAAGAGGAAAATGGAGTTTTCCCTCCTTTGTTTTGCTCATATTTTTCAGACAAATGAATAAATAAATACTGATTAAAACTTTAAATCACACGAGCATGCTATTTTCATTTTTACGCTGCTGGTCAATGCAATGGTAAGTATTTCAGACATTTTTTTTTCTCGTGAACAAGTATCACACTTGATCTCACATTTGTACATTGTGCATACCTTTTTGACATAGTTTTCTATTTCCTGGACCACTCATATGTAAGTTTTAATGTACTGCAACAAAGAATGGTTTCTTTGAATGAGATCGATATCATTTTAAAACACACAGATAGGGAACAGGAACTCAGGCGAACATTGTTTTTCATTTCTTTATTTATCAAAAAAATAATACAAAATTATTAGAGAAAAGGGGTTCACTTATTGAATAGTCTTTTCTTTGCATCGTTTAATTTTTTCAGATTAAAAAAAGATATATTTCTACAGTTTTCAAAAAAGAAGAAGTCTTCAATTATTCATATGTGCCCCTGTATTGAACACACACGAATAAAATACAACTTATGTTGTGAATTAGTCTCTTTGAGCAATACGTTGCTTAAAACTTCATGTGATGAACTAAAGCCGAGATAATTTTTGGATTCCGGGACAGAAAATCACTGATAAAAGTCAACAAAATCACTGTTACCCAGTGTAAATATTTCATTTTGAATTGCTTTTAAAATTATTACTTATTAGTTTTGAACTACTTCACTATAGGGTAGACCGGGGCACGTTTACCAGCCTTTTTAGGCACGTTTACCAGCACGTTTACGCAGTGCCCGTTTTTCAAAACAAATTAGAATTGGAGTGTCAACAGTCATAACAGATTGATACGCTCTCTAGCATTTTCTCACAAGTTTTTAAACATCAATCGAGCTTCGGTCTAGCATGCAAAAATATGTTTTCTACCAAGTTGAGTAATTTTTGTGTTGAACGTTTTGAAGCTTATAGTGAATAAATAATACTTAGTTAAGAAAGAACAAATGTATAAAAAATAGCAGAATTTTATCATTTTTTAAGAATTGTACTTGTATGAACTGAAATGTTATTAAAAAATTTTTTCACGTAAAAAATAAATCCGAACTTGGCGACGGGGCAAGTTTACGCGTTGACGTCGGAGCACCTTTACGCACGTTCTTACGGTGTCTTACTTCTAAACGGGCCGTGACGCTTTTTTCGCTCCGAACTGTCTCAAACCTGTTTAGTATTTTCAGGCTATTTAGTTTTGAAGATCACCATTTATTTTTTAATTGAGTTAGAAATTCGTATCGTATAGGTTACAATCATGTAGGGCTGTCTTCATGCCCCATTCAGCTTTTACTTTATACAATATTCAGTCTGTAATAAATTTGCTTTATTTAAACGATGGTAAGACATTATATTCAAAACACTAACAGAACCTCGTTTAGGTGTCAAAATAAATATGCGTGAACTTGCCTCGTGTCCCAGGCAAGTTTACGCAACTGACTAGGACACAAAAATATTTTTTTTAACTGTTAAAAACACAAACTGAGCAACAACTGAATATATGAAGTTTGATTCCATTAACTGTTTCATAAAATCGCCATGTCTAAAATTTCCTAAGTTAAAACTTAAAAATTAGAAAATTCATTGAAAAAAATCCGTGTAAATGTGCCCCGGTCTACCCTACGTTAGAAGTTTTTCAGTTTTATTTTCATTAGATGAACTAACATTATTAACTAATGAATGGGGTGGATAGAAGTTGAGAAACGGTATATCAAAGTTACCATGAAAACATAACTTAACACACTGTAACTACGAATTACTTTCTTTGAATCAGTTCATTATTCACATTAATGCCGTGCATTCCAAAGAGACCTGCACATCTAAGTGCAATACAAACTGGAACTGATGTCTAATAACTTATTCCTTGCCTTTCTTGAAACGCAATAAAAATCTGTATTTGTAAAATGCACACATTTTACATAAATGCATCTTTCCTCGCACGCAATATACGTCATATCACATGATTTTCCCAGTTACGCAAACCTTTCTTCATGTTGGAGTTTCGAACAGTTTTCAGGAACGTGGAGTCATTTGTTGCTTGGAAGAACCACGCAAAAGTACAGACAAGACTTCCGATTTGTATAAATTTGAACTAGGCAAACTAATTTGCATTGCTTTAGAAATTATTTATTCGCTCTTGGCGCAATTTCAAAGAATGTTACACACAACTGCTCTACAACTTTGTCTCGAAGTTCGTCATAAATAATTTCTAATGTAAATAGAGCCCAGAAAAGGTGCGATTATTTGAATCTTAAAGTTTTAAATCTCAGCAAGCAGAACTTTGAAGTTTATTTATCATTTAATATTTAGTCTGTGCACATTTCGTGCTTTAATGGAATTTCGAGATGTACCCATGATTACCTTTTTTTTTCAAGCTATTCCTTTGGAGTACATAGAGTGAAGTTCAAAACAGGCTTCTTTAACTTGTTATGCACTTATTTTAAAACTAATTCTGATAGTAAAGTTGCTTTTGATGCATTAAAGATTTACATTTGTCTACATAAAATGTCGAAGTTTAACAAAATTCAGCACATTTATTTAAATTTTTAATTGCCATGAGGGCTATATTTGAGTTTGCATGTGATCCAAGTCAATTGACAGCTGTCCATTGGCGTATTGCGTATAGTAGAAGGCTCCTGATCTCAGGGCGTAGGCTCGATTCCTGACAAAGGCTGATCGGTGACAAATGCTAACGATCGGCGTCGAACATCTTTAACTAAGTTTTTTATTTAGAAAAGTGATGAAATAGCATCTTTATCTGAAGGTCACTTTTATGTTTTTGGACTGTATAACCAAAAAAGGTGTACAAGGTAGTGGTAGTCGGCTGTCAGGGGTTACACTTCAAGTACCATCAGTATCAACAATATATGTAATATTATCAGTTCAGAAAAATATCAATGTTATCAATGTTTCCTTCGTTGTATTGTTTTCTTACCATTTCAAACTGGGGTTTTAATTATTTTAGAATAAAATTTAAAAAACTATTTTTTTTTCATATTTAACTTGAAAGAGATTATATTGAAATCAGCTCGATTCCACGAAAACCTTTGACAGTCTTAAAAACCAAAGGTAGCTTCACCAAGTACTGACATTGCAATATGTGCTCAAAAAACGAAACTGAGAGCTTTTTGGATTCATAAAATAAACTGTAGTCTGCAAATAGCTTTCGATTTCATTAAATAATTGTACTATGAGTTAAATCATTTGACCAACATTGATTATCAGAATCGAGTATACATTTCTAATATGAAGATGTACTTTTTGAAAATATAGATATCACTAAATGTCTACAATACCTTGTGAACAATCAGTTCCCGTCCACTGCTCATCGCATATACATTTCTGAAGTTCTAGATCAAATTGTCCATGGCCCGAGCAATCCGGTAAGCATCGTAATGCGTCAGTGTCCGGATCACTGCAATCGTTCCCTTTCCAACCTTTCCGGCACACGCAGAGGCCTGACACGCAAACGCCATGGTCGGAACAATCCGGGTCCAGACAATCCACTTAAAATGAAATAAGGTAATTAAATTAATAATGAAAATGAACATGTGAAACATCGTGTTAAACATATGAACTTCTGTTTCCCGTCGAATAAAAAGGCATAAAATGTATTTAATATTTGTATAACATTTTTGACTTAGTAGATCACTTTATTTTTACTTAGTAGCTCTTTATTTTTACTTAGTAGCACTTTATTTTTAGTTACTAGCACTTTATTTTTAGTTGATAGCACTTTATTTTTCGTCAGTAACACTTTATTTTTAGCTAGTAGCACTTTATTTTTAGTTAGTCGCACTTTATTTTTAGTTAGTAGCACTTTATTTTTGGTTAGTAGCACTCTATTTGTAGTTAGTAGCACTTTATTTTTAGTTAGTAGCACTTTTGTTTTACTTAGTTGCACTTTATTTTACTTAGTAGCATTTTAATTTTACTTAGTAGCACTTAAGTTTTACTTAGTAGCACTTAAGTTTTACTTAGTCGCACTTTAGTTCTACTTAGTCGCATTTTATTTTTAGTTAGTAGTAATTTATTTTTAGGTAGTAGCACTTTATTTTTAGTTAGTAGTACAATTTACTTTTACTTAGGAGCAATTTATTTTTACTTAGTATCTCATTATTTTTACTGTATTTTTCACATGTTTTGTTTGATGTTTTCTTTTGTCTTGTTGCATTGACAAAAGCTTGTTACGGAAACATCTTTCGGTTTTAGCAGCGCAATAAACAGCATGGAAGAGCACACATTTGTAAAACAGGAAGAAAAAACCGTAGACATGTGTTTCGGGGACGGAACTCTTTTTTCAACGCAAAAATGCGTGATTGTATATCTTTAAAGACATTTAAAGACGTTCGATTTAAGATTTTTAAAAAAATTCTAATTTTGAGCCTATTTGATGTCAGCCTTTGGTTAGGCAGTTTCAAAATGTTTTCAGCAGAGCTGATAGTTTGGTAGCTGACGGAAATTGGAGAGCAATTTAATAAAATCAATCCATTACCTATTTATATAGGAAGTTACTTGAAATATTTTCTGTAAGGTTCATGAAAAGTTTCTTGTTACACTAAGCCAATAGTAACGTTTTTGATGAAAAATAACAAAAGCATGAGAATTAAATTAACTTTTCTAATTCAACATATTTATTTTTTTAAAGTTTATCATTAACGAGATCTCGAAGATTTATTTCCAAATACGTGACGAATTTTTGTCGCGAGCTCCAATTGTAGGACCATTAACATTACAGCTGCAAATAATAAATATTAAATTTTCAACACTAATTTTAGGTCTTTTTTGGTTTGTACCTGTACGTCATCTATACAAGTGAATTTTTCAAAAAAAAAAAAAAAAAAAATCCAAATATTAACTTTATGGTGGATTAGAATTTGCAGCCAAAGAAACATTACACATTGAATTGCTTTACCCGATGAGAAACTGGAATCGACCTAAGCAAACTATGACAGTGCGAAAGATCTAATCCTTTTGTGAGGAAGCAGATTCAGGTTTTAAGCTAGATGACTTTTTTTTTTTTGATTTCGTAAAAAGAATTTAAACGAAAATTTTGAATTCTAAACTCAAATCGGATTGTAGTTAAGCTGATAACTACAAAATTTTTAGATTATCTTAATTTACTTTTTTCATATTTCTTTGTCGTTTAACTGCAAAATGTGCGGAATTTAAAGAAATCATAAATTTTCTAACTAACTGCATTAGCAAAGGCATTTTTATGATCATTCTCAGCCTCCCTTTCTTAAAAAAGAGAAGCTTTGATAAATAGATTTTAAATTATACTCTAGACCTAGATATGTTTCCAAAAGCAAAATCTTACTACAGGTTACATCACGTGTAGTTTTTTCCTTCAAGTACAAAAAGTGCTTCACAAAAACAGAGCAGTAGTTCTATAGAACATGTGTATCAAATGAGTTTACAACCTGGATAATATAACAATTTGCATTACATTTTACTTCGAACGAGTATATTTGTTCATGAAAATCGCATACAATTTGTGAAATTTTTGGTAGCTTTCTGCAGCAAGAAAATCTTACAAAGCCGTTGACTAAATGTATTTTGAGACTTTCGGTTTCAAATGCATTGAAAACTCACTAAGGCAGAAATTATTGAAAAATTGAACTAATTGCTTTTTCAATTGTTTAATTTACTCTTTTACAGTCAGTTAAAACATAATTATATCGAAAATTATTGTTAAAGTTTTATGTTAATTTATTGTTTTTATTACAATATTGTGTAAAATTTTATTCTTAATTTAAAAAATAATTTATTGTTTTCAAAAATAAACTGAAATGCATTCGATTTATGAATGTAGAGAAATATATTTAAATACCTACTCAGTATTTTCATGACATTACAGTCACACGCGTTTTTAGCGATGCCGATGGGATAAAATAAAACTTTCGTTTTAGTCGCAAATACGTAGTAAAACGTGAAGAGGAATAGGCATTATGCTGTAGGTATAACTCGCTATATACGGCTTCGTTATGAACTGGAACGACTGCATTTGGAAAACTATTCTACAATTAAAACAAACTGAGCCAAAAAAAAGAGAAACTTTTAGAACAATTTCCAGTTGAAACAAAATCCATCAACACTCAAAAAGTTTTTCGATAATCATTGACGAAAACGAGGTCGACTCGTTCAAATTTTAAAGTGTGTTCGCAACTTTTAATTGACCCCTCGAAAGATTTCCCGAGTCACGTAAGGAACTCTTAACATATGTCCTGCAGTATCCTTTCAGAAAATGTCTACTCTAGCCTGCGGTGTCTCATTACGAAGGGCCAAGCATCGTTAAGATCTTCTCCAATTAGACTCGAGCCATGCGTAAAGTTACGAGTCACCTGTTCCACAACCTCAGCCTATTCAGCGGTGAAGAAAGAATCAGCAAAATCTTCGGGTCTTGCAACTGCGCTCAAGAAATTCTCATTATGACAGCACTTTGAGATTTAGGGCGTACTGGGCTTTGCTATTGTAGTTCGGATAATTGAGCGCGAGGTGCTCCGAGTCCAGCGACGTAAATATAAAATGGGATTGAGTGCATTGTATTCTTTTAAGTTTGTCAACGGAAAGCAATTCATTTATGTAAGATACATAAAGAATTTTGTCTGCATCATGATGATTTTTTTTTGAGAAATATTTATCAGCTTTCCAATTTGATGTCAAAAAAAAAGGAAAAATAATAAATTTTATTGTTTTCTCTTTCTTTCTGTATAAATATATATCTGGATAAAATCGTAAATTCTCTCCCATATATATATATATATATATATATATATATATATATATATATATATATGTGTGTGTGTGTGTGTGTGTGTATACAGTTGAGCCCGCTTATTAGAATATCGGTTAAAAGAATATCCCGCTTATTACAATACATATTCAATGTACCAAACCAATGTAATGTGTTACTTTTATCCCGGTTAATGG